>NC_064623.1:107106165-107409195 GCF_023898315.1 Schistocerca nitens
TGGCACCAAGGCAGAAGCGACTCTCATCGCTGAAGACGACACGTCTCCATTCGTCCCTCCATTCACGCCTGTCGCGACACCACTGGAGGCGGGCTGCACGATGTTGGGGCGTGAGCGGAAGACGGCCTAACGGTGTGCGGGACCGTAGCCCAGCTTCATGGAGACGGTTGCGAATGGTCCTCGCCGATACCCCAGGAGCAACAGTGTCCCTAATTTGCTGGGAAGTGGCGGTGCGGTCCCCTACGGCACTGCGTAGGATCCTACGGTCTTGGCGTGCATCCGTGCGTCGCTGCGGTCCGGTCCCAGGTCGACGGGCACGTGCACCTTCCGCCGACCACTGGCGACAACATCGATGTACTGTGGAGACCTCACGCCCCACGTGTTGAGCAATTCGGCGGTACGTCCACCCGGCCTCCCGCATGCCCACTATACGCCCTCGCTCAAAGTCCGTCAACTGCACATACGGTTCACGTCCACGCTGTCGCGGCATGCTACCAGTGTTAAAGACTGCGATGGAGCTCCGTATGCCACGGCAAACTGGCTGACACTGACGGCGGCGGTGCACAAATGCTGCGCAGCTAGCGCCATTCGACGGCCAACACCGCGGTTCCTGGTGTGTCCGCTGTGCCGTGCGTGTGATCATTGCTTGTACAGCCCTCTCGCAGTGTCCGGAGCAAGTATGGTGGGTCTGACACACCGGTGTCAATGTGTTCTTTTTTCCATTTCCAGGAGTGTATGATATATGTGGACTTCGAATGTCACCTGTCGATTTTATTGTCTAACACAAGGCGAGATTAAAAATCTATGTTATTCATGAGCAAATACTTGCACATGTGTTTGAGCTTTGAAGGATATGACATACTGTTTTGTTCTAGATCTGTATTAAAATCCAGCACAAAACGACAATGCAACTACGCAAAGCTTTTGTACTTGAGCGAGACTCGAACACATCACTGACTGTGATTGATGACTACAGATAAAGAGACGCGATACATCTTATTTCATCCAGTGTCTGTTAGCAAATACGAGAGTTGGAACTTCAACAGTGGCAACTATTTATTTACAGCTCGTACAAAATAGATACGTGTTTCAAAGTTTTACTGACCTTCAAAGTAGTCACCAGCATTGTGTATAACCCGTTGCCAGCGATGTGGAAGTCGTAGGATACTCTTAGCAGTGCCAGTTGTGTTGACAGTTCGAGCGGCGCCGTCTACTGCCCGACGAATTTGTAGCAGTTCTGAACAGAATTCCGTGAATTTCCTTCAGTTTAGAAATCGAGTTGAACTTACGAGGGCTGAAGTCAAGGGAGTGCAGTAGGCGGTATAGTACTTAGCAGCCCCATCAGTCAAACAAATCAGTAACAGCTTGCACTGTACGTGCTTGAAAAAAAAATGGTTCAAATGGCTCTGAGCACTATGGGACTTAACATCTGTGGTCATCAGTCCCCTAGAACTTAGAACTACTTAAACCTAACTAACCTAAAGACATCACACACATCCATGCCCGAGGCAGGATTCGAACCTGCGACCGTAGCAGTCGCGCGGTTCCGGACTGAGCGCCTGAACCGCTAGACCACCGCGGCCGGCTACGTGCTTGAGCATTAGCCTACAGAATGATGGTTAGGTCCCGCAACAAGTGTCATCACTTCTGCTTCTAAGCTGGTCATAGGTTGTGTTACTAAAATTAACAGCATAGAAACCATAGAGGCAGAAGTGATGACACTTCTTGCAGGACCTGATCATCATTTTGCAGGACAACGCTCAAGCACGTACAGTGCAAGCTGTTACTGATTTGTTTGCCTGATGGGGCTGCTAAGTGTTTACAACCTACGGCACTCTCCTGACTTAAGCCATCGTGAGTTCCACTCGATTTCTAAATTGAAGGAAAACTTCACGGCATTCGCTTCAGAAACGCTACGAATTCGTCGGGTAATAGATCGAGCCGCTAGAACTGTCAACACAACTCGCACTGCTAAGAGTATCATACGTCTTCCACATCACTGGCAACTGGTTATACACAATGCTGGTGACTACTTTGAAGGTCAGTAAAACTTTGAAACACGTATCTATCTTGTACGATCTGTAAATAAATAGTTCCCACTATTAAAGTTCTAACCCATGTTTATACTTGATGTTATTCCTATCCAGCAACTATTGTTGCTGTTAAGTAACCATGAGAGAATTTGATATCGTTGATTCAAAAATAACAAACTTTAAATGACGTGACTTAGTGTCTCGTGTCGGATGGGGATTCGAACCCAGCACCGACGCGAATTGTTAACTAAGCACAATCAAATGTCAGATATCGAATTTTCTCAATAATAGCGTGATGTCTGAAATGACGAGACATATGAATCATTTCTGTCTTCCTCGGGTTTGAGCCCAGCTCCTGTCGCCGTTCCTTTCTGGCCCGAATGGACATAATACACTACTGGCCATTAAAATTGCTACACCACGAAGATGACGTGCTACAGACGCGAAATTTAACCGACAGGAAGAAGATGCTATGATATTCAAATGATTCACACAAGATGGGCGCCGGTGGCGACACCTACAACGTGTTGATATGAGGAAAGTTTCCAACCGATTTCTCGTACACAAACAACAGTTGACTGGCGTTGCCTGGTGAAACGTTGTTGTGATGCCTCGTGTAAGGAGGAGAAATGCGTACCATCACGCTTCCGACTTTGATAAAGGTTGGGTTGTAGCTTATCGCGCGATTGCAGTTTATCGTATTGCGACATAGCTGCTCGCGTTGGTCGAGATCCAATGACTGATAGCAGATTACGGAATCGGTGGGTTCAGGAGGGTAATACGGAACGCCGTGCTGGATCCCAACGGTCTCTTATCACTAGCAGTCGAGAGGCATCTTATCCGCATGGCTGTAACGGATCGTGTAGCCACGTCTCGATCCCTCCTGAGTCAACAGACGAGGACGTTTGTAAGACAACAACCATCTGCACGAACAGTTCGACGACGTTTTCAGCAGCATAGACTATCATCTCGGAGACCATGGCTGCGGTTACCCTTAATGCTGCATCACAGACAGGAGCGCCTGTGATGGTGTACTCAACGACGAACCTGGGAGGACGAATGGCAAAACGTCGTTTTTTCGGATGAACCCAGGTTCTGTTTACAGCATCATGATGTTCGCTTCCGTGTTTGGCGACATCGCGGTGAACGCACATTGGAAGCGTGAATTCGTCATCGCCATACTGGCGTTATCACCCAGCGTGATGGTATGGGGTGTCATTGGTTACACGTCTGTCACCTCTTGTTCGCATTAACGGCACTTTGAACAGTGGACGTTACATTTCAGATGTGTGGCTCTACATTCGATCCCTGCGAAACCCTACATTTCAGCAGGATTATGCACGACCGCTTGTTGCAGGTCCTGTACAGGCCTTTCTGGATACAGAAAATGTTCGAGTGTCTCCCTGGCCAGCACATTCTCCAGATCTCTCACCAATTGAAAAGGTCTGTTCAATGGTGGCCGAGCAACTGGCTCGTCACAATACGCCAGCCACTACTCTTGATGAACTGTGGTATGTGGTATCATATCGAAGTTGCATGGGCAGCTGTACCTGTACACGCCATCCAAGCTCTGTTTGACTCAATGCCCAGGCATATCAAGGCCGTTATTACGGCCTAAGGTGGTTGTTCTGGGTACCGATTTCTCAGGATCTATGCACCGAAATTGCGTGAAAATGTAACCACATGTCAGTTCTAGTATAATATATTTGTCCAATGAATACCTGTTTATCATCTGCATTTCTTCTTGGTTTGGCAATTTTAATGGCCAGTAGTGTACATAGGTTTCATTCATCAGAATCGAGATGTGCTCATTTTTTAACTACAAATAACGTGATGAAGAGTTCACTGCTGACTGTGAGTCGAGCCCCTCACAAACCGTCTTCGACTACACATACAGAGACGTCAACGCTAGAATTCTTTTTCACCGCTAGCTGGGAAAGACATGTTTGAAATTGTAATGATTTGACGAGAAGTTTTGTCTCTGGCTCTGAGTCGATATCTCTTTGTTATTTCATGTTTATCATCGGAACAGTACTGTTAAACTTCAGACGCTTGTGCATTATCAGTTTGCTTCACCAAGTTTTACGAATTTGATCAATTATGCTTGGCCCGCAGCACCATACGCAGAACAATGGCACGACCATTTCTTCCATTGTCTATATTCTGTCTGAGTAAAACTAGTAATTACTGGGAAGTCCCTGAATATATTAATTCTCGGTTTATGGGGTGTCCTTGGTATTAGTAAAATGTTTGTTTTTGTTATTCAATAGACACTTCGCATTTTCGTGAGGACTGCAGGGAACGAACAAGGAACTGTTCGCTATTATCAAAATACCTGTTATAGAAAAATGAACATAAGAACTGTGATACAGCAATTGTTAACAAATTAAAGTACCGATCGATGGAAGGCATTCATAATGCAATATAATGGACCGTCTTGATTTTCTTTCCCCTACTAGTCACTTTTGTAACAATTACATTTGCAACAGTGTAGCTGTTGATATGAACTGCAACTTATTCAAAACATTTTAAATTGGCACAGTGGGCCTTAGCTGGTAAAAATTTGTCAGAGCATTTCTTTCACTGTATTCTTCCTGCGTGAAAATTTTGGGGTTGGTTTCGACATGACGGATTGGGCCATTCCGTTGTTACATATTTAATTTCAGTTTTTGTTAGATAACAATATCGGTAGGTGACCTTCGAAATGCACATACAGGATGTTTCCGTAAGAGCGTGCAGAAATGTAACAGGGCATAGAGAATGCTCCACTGAAAAATTTGAGGTAGGGAAGCTGGGGTCGGAGAAATCAGCTTAAGGAGTTATGGAAGTAAACTTGTCTACCGCTTTGTCTAGCGTTACTGTTTTTCAGCTTATTTACAACGAACAAGCGTACAAGTTTACACGTACTGTGCTGTTTACTTCCATGTGCATTCTTCATTTCCTGCAAGGAAAGAAGGAGGATGAACTTGATTACTAGGAAGTTATGATGCAGTTTTTGTTTACTTTACTTGTCCATAAGGTGGGTCTGTTCTGTCGTATCTACATTGTCCCATGACAGAACGTGCTATGAATCAGCGACAGACCCATTCATTACTCAGTGCTATCCAGAGATGTACAGTGTAATACGGTGGAGCAGCACCTGTACACTTCGGCAGATCTCGCTAACATGCACCTTGCGTGCGGGGACGTGCGTTGCCATGCTCTCGCTGCTGAAAGGCTGCACAGGGGACGATTTCCTAACGGACATAATCCGTCACGACGAATGTTTATTTCTCTCGATCGATGAATGCGGGAGACTGGTTCATTGGAAAGAAGAAACGAGGGACCTGGCAACATGAGCACGACACCAGGGATATTTGTTAGGGTGTGTGTTATAAACCTTTTCCATTTCTTTTACGTTTTCGTCTTCTTTAAAGGCAAAGACAAAAGATGAAGCGGTAGCCCATCATAGAGCCTATGCCTACCGTCAGGTATTTTTGATTTTCAGTTGTTAAAAAACAGAGGAGTTTTTCTTGTACCAGTAGGAGGAAGGAAGGATTAGCGCTGAGATAGTAAACGAGTGAGAAGCACGCCATTTTAAGCGAGTAATTTTAGACTGCCTCCCGGGTTCGATTCCCGGCGGGGTCAGGGATTTTCTCTGCCTCGTGATGACTGGGTGTTGTGTGATGTCCTTAGGTTAGTTAGGTTTAAGTAGTTCTCAGTTCTAGGGGACTGATGACCATAGATGTTAAGTCCCATAGTGCTCAGAGCCATTTGAACCATTTGTAGACTGCCATTTTGGGGTCGCTATGAATAAGTGAGGAGTATGTATTTCATATGTGCTCCATTTAGAAAAATAGAGTATTGTTTTATTAACAGAAAGGTCGTGTGAGTTGTTATTTCAAATAGTAGGATAATTACAACAACTGAAGCCCACCTGTGTACTTTGGAAAATTACGAAGTTCCGATAAGCTCAATGGGAACACGGTCAAGACTTCGAAGGTGCACACGGCGACCAAACGTAGCATTATAAAGAAGGGTAAGCACAAATCTACAGCGGAGAAATAATATGAACTAATACGAACATATTTCCAGGCATAGCTCAACTTATTGTGCTTGTGATTCATGCCGAAAAATTAATCTCATTAATTCAATACATTTTGAAAAACCACGCATTTCAACATTTTAGTATCATCTATTCCATTATTTTATTATATTATATGCGTCAGAATCTTGTTCACCAATGTCATGCTTACATTTATGCTGCTGGCCGCCAGTTTCAGCTCATTTTTTAAGACACAGTACAAATGGTAATTCATTGCGCCAATGATTCTATTTGCAGTTAACTATAACTAATGTAAATAAAACAAGTACATGGTAAGGTGATTTTATACCTATTATCTCCTTAAGCTGGCTTTTCCGACCACAGGTCCCCCCCCTCAAATTGTTCAGTGGAGCATCCTGTAAGTCCTGTTAAATTTTTCCACGTTCTTAAGGAAACATTGTAGATCCATGTGCCGTCACGAACACAGTGAAATTAGTAGTGATACGTTATTGATGGTGATGACGAATCGCTTGACTCTGTTAATCATGGTTACTTTATTAGCCAGCTCATACAAAACCACTCACCAAGCGAATGATATTTAGTAGATGTGCGGAAAACCTTTTAGAGAACGCTGTCATATACCGACAGTTGCCTGACAGACCAGCAACCCTCTGGACGGAGTAGCACCACGTACATGCATACCTCCAAGGCGTCGCTTCCCGGGACTTTGGCCGTTTTCGAGTGTCGTACACAGGGGCAAGCGCAATCAAAGGTCCTTCCGCTGGGGAGCTACTTCCCGGCGCTGAGTCACGAGCGCGGAAATAGATCTACAAGTATACGTTCGCGTATCGGCTATTTATAGCGCTGCATCTCCACTCGTCGCCTCGTCAAACGGTGACATAACCTCCAACACGATATCAGTATTGCTGACGTCCTGCCCCATGGTCCCTGGATACCAAGTACCTAGGAGTCTGGATGGATAAATTCATCCACCGACATGCGTAATACGTCACCTTAAAGGCCAGAAGTTCATCTTAGCCTTCACTAGCAGGGATCTGGACTTAGATACCAAGCTCGGATTGTACCGTCCGGTTGTCCATCTCTTCACTTATGCAGACACTCAAGTGCTGCTAATAAGGTGCTTCAGTGGACTATTCATGCCCCTCCACTCAGAGGATTGTTAACCCTGCATGGAGAGACAAACACGATCCCTCTACAGACTTCCACTTGAGAGAAGGCGAGGCGACTCTACGACAAAGTGGACACCCTTCGAGAAACGCTCAATGGATTGCAACAAATTGGAACCACGACTCCCCAGGACTGGCACCACCACCCTATCCCTCTTACCTTCCCCGAGAACTCACCTTCGGACCATGGCTAACGACAGCCCTGCTTTTCTTTCTTTTTCTTCTTTTCAGTCATCAGTCTTCTGACTTGTTTGATACAGCCAGATACAAAATCCTCGCTTGTGCCAACTTCTTCATCGCAGAAGAACCAATTTCCTGACTTTCTAAGTTTTTGCCTCCCTTATCAGTTCTCCTAATTTCCAACATTCATATGTAGCATCACATCTCAAATACATCGATTCTCTGCTGTTCCGGTTTTTGCACATTCATGTTTCACTACCATACAATCCCGTACTCCCAAGCGTAAATTCTCAGAAATTTCTTCCTCAAATTAAGGCATATTTTGACACTAGTAGACTTCTCATGACCCGGAATGCCCTTTCTTCAGTGCTACTCTCAGTTTGATGTCCTCCTTGCTGCGTCCGTCATTGTTTATTTTGTTGCACAGGTAGTAGAATTCCTTAACTTCATCTACTTTTTGACCATCAATCTTGAAATTAAGTTCAATGTTGTTCTCATTTCTGCTACTTCTCATTACGTCCGTCTTCCTGCGATTTAATCTCATTCCATATTCTGTAATTATTATATTGTTTTTTCCATTCAGCACAAGATGTAATTCTTCGTCACTTTCATTGAGGATAGGAATGACTTCAGGAAATCGTATCATTGATATCCTTTCACCTCGAACTTTAATTCGACTCCTGAAACTTTCTTTTGTTTCCATTACTGCTTCTTCGATCTACAGATTGAACAGTAAGTGCGAAAGGCTACATCCCTGTCTTAAACCCTTTTTAATCCGAGCACTTCGTTCCTGACCGTCCACTCTTATTATTCCCTATCGTACATTTTGCATGTTACCTGTCTCTCCATATGGCTTACCCGTAATTTTCTCAGAATTTGGAACATTTTGCACGATTTGATATTGTCAAACGCTTTTTCCAAGTCGACAAATCCTATGAATGTGTCTTGATTTTTCTTCAGTCTTGCTTTCATAATCAAGCGCCACGTCAAATTGCGTCCCTGTTACCTTTACCTTTCCTAAAAATAAACTGATCGTCCTCTAACACATCCTCAATTATTTTTCCATTCTTCTTATTATTCCATTCTTCTTATTATTCCATTATTCTTGTCAGAAACTTTGAAGCATGAGTTGTTAAGCTAACTGTGCGATAATTCTGCGATAATTCTCGTACTTGTCACCTCTTGCAGTCTTCAGAAGTGTGTGGAGGATTTTTTTACGGAAGTGATATGGTATGTCGCCAGACTCATACAAACTATGCACCAAATGAATAGTCGTTTTGTTGCACTTCCCCAAATCATTTTAAAAATTCTGATGGAATGTTGTGTATCCCTTCTGCCGTATTTGATCTTAAATTCTCCAAAGCTCTCTTAAAATCTTATTCAAATACTGGATCTCCTAGCTCTTCTAAATCGTCTCCTGTTTCTTCTTCTATCGCAATCAGACAAATCTTCCCACTGATAGATGCCTTCAGTACACTCTTTCCACCTATCTGCGCTCTCCTCTGCATTTAACAGTTGAATTCCCTTTGCATTCTTAATGTAACCACCCTTGCTTTTAATTTCACAGAAGATCATTTTGAGTTTCCTATATGCTGAGTCAGTCGTTCCGGCAATCATTTCTTTTTCGATTTCTTCACATGTTCCATGCAGCCGTTTCGTCTTAGCTTCCCTGTACTTTCTATATTTATTTCATTCCACAGCAAGTTGTATTTCTGTATTCCTAAATTTCATTCTTTGTTTCATCGATCAATTGAAGTATTTCTTCTGTTACTCATGGTTTCTTCGTAGTTATCTTCTTTATTCCTATCTATTTCTTTCCAATTTCTGTGATCGCCCTTTTTAGAGATGTCCATTCCTCTTCTGCTATAATACCTACCGAGCTGTTTCTTATTAGCACGCCAGTGTGGCCGAGCGGTTCTAGGCGCTGCAGTCTGGAACCGCGCGACCGCTACAGTCGCAGGTTCGAATCCTGCCTCGGGCATGGATGTGTGTGATGTCCTTAGGTTAGTTAGGTTTAAGTAGTTCTAAGTTCTAGGGGACTGATGACCTCAGATGTCCCATAGTGCTCAGAGCCATTTGAACCATTTGTTTCTTATTGCTGTGTCTATAGCCTTAGAGAATATCAAGCGTATCGTGTCATGCCTTAGTACTTCCATATCCCACTTCCTTGAGTATTTTCTCTTGCAGCCTTTTCTTGTATTCCTTTCCCAACCACTGCATTCTAGTTGTCCATGACTATTAGGTTTTTATCTTTTTTACATACTGTATTACCCTTTCCATATCCTCATACACTTTCTCTATATCTTCATCTTCAGCTTGCGACGTTATCGTTGTCGGTGTCGGTTTGCTGTTGATTCTAGTAAGAACAACCCTGCCACTGAACTGTTCACAGTAACATATTCTCTGCCCTACCTTCCTACTCATAACGAATCCTACACCTATTATACCATTTTCTGCTGCTGTTGATATTATCCAATACTCATGTGACGAGAAATCGTTGTTTCCTTTCCATTTCACTTCACTGACCCCTCCTATATCTAGATTGAGCCTTTGCCTTTCCCTTTGCAGGGAAATCGGTATTGATGCCGTTACATAAAACCTGCAATGATATGTGGCTCTAATAACAATTTCATAACTCACTTTCCCCCTATCCAATAAATGCACAAACTGAGCACTTAAGTCAGAATAAATAAAATTCACAAAAGTTGTTATAATCCTGAGTAGCGCCACAGCAAACGTGTAAGATTTTGTGACTGTGCCCTCCATGTACAAAGCATTTTCTGCTCCATGCCAGCACCTCATAGCTACCAGAACCCGAATGGCCACTTTGCCCATGATGGTCACTTTAACTAATTCCTTAGGTAATAATTTTAATCGTGATGTACATTGATCTGCACAGTCTATGAGATTGCCTGAGCAGCAGTGAGCCAGCAGAGAGTTTGTATCATAAAGACAGGGAATGGTAACTGCTTTAGTTAAGTGCTTTAGAATTACGATTGTCACCAAAGGATCTAATACTGAAATGATGAAGTGTTCAACACAAAAAAGTACAATTCGGAATTCTGGGTAACGGAGCTGTTTCCCTCAGCGAGACTCATGCTTACCGCAACAGCAGGTCGGCTACAACGGAGCATAAATTATTTAAGATGGAGGCTACCTGCCCGGTTGCTTTCCATTCTCTTGGCAAAACGAGGTGCAGGTGATATTGCTGGGCAGTGCGTCACGTCAGCCGCTATGCGTGCCATACACACACACACACACACACACACAAAGTGGATGGCGCCTGTGCCCCTGCTCGGGCGCCATCTGTTCCATTAGAGAGCGCTGCGCCGGCCATTAGCGAGCTCTGCTGGCAGGTCGGGACTTCCCCCGGCTGGGCCGGGACTTCCCCGAGCCAACGGTCAGGCTGGGGGTTGCCCGTCCGCTGCCGGCCGGTCATTAACGGGGCGCCGTGGCGCCGCGTAGCGGTCGGTCTCGAGCGGGACGCGCCGCGCCCGGCTGTGCTCCGAGAAACTGCTGTCCGCCGGAGATACCGCCAGCAGCTGTAGGTCTTATCCCTGAAGTCGAGGCCACCCCAGCAGGCTCGACCCTGCGTACCCACTCGTGCATCACCAGCCACAGTGGAACTATCTAAAGCCGGGTTCACACACGCAACGAAAGTATCGCCACAAGTCAAGTCATTCTGGAGTGACGCTGTGAGCTACCGTTCACACAGGACGCCACAAATTGTTCGTAATTGCGCAGTTTGCAAAATGGCGGCACCTGTCTAAGCTGATTAAACGGCTGTACATATTACAAAATAAGATGTTTTGGAAACAATAAATGTAAAATATTACTTTCCAAAGTGTTTCTCGTCTCTCTTGTCTCGACTACATTTTTAACAACCGGTCTGCAGCTTCAAACCAAGCAAGGCTGGGTATATAGATACCGTCTGTAGACGCACCACTCTTGATTTCAGTACTTTTTTATGTTCATTCATGTAAGCATTTCGAATGCTTCGAATTTTTAATTTTGTTGTAGCTACATCAATTCCAGGTACATATTCACGCATACTGTTTACTATTTCAATTAATGCAGCACCTCTCAAATTTCTGTCTCTGTATGATTCGCTTTTGTGGTTCCAAAGGCATTCTCGTTCTTGATACACCTCCAAGAATCACATAATTGTCGCTGTTGACCACTTTTTCGACATATTTATAGCAAACGCACAAACAAAAAGCACTACCTGCGAACTTATACGCACTAGAAAGGTTTGAATCCAGCCGCGGGGTAGCAATCGAATGACATTATTCGATTGTGCAGAAGGCAAAATGGCGCAACAAAGTAGAACCAAGTTCAACTTTTTGTGGCGTGACAAAAGTTGCGCTTCTTAAATGGCGCCACCGAAAACTAGCTCACACATCAATTATAAAGCAACTGCAGTTCGCCATTAGCAGTGGCGATACTTTTGTTGCCTGTGTGAACCCCGCTTAACGCCTCCAACAGAAAAAAAAAACAAAACAAATTTCAAATGTGTGTGAAATCTTATGGGACTTAACTGGTAAGGTCACCACTCCCTAAGCTTACACACTACTTAACCTAAGTTATCCTAAGGACAAACACACACACCCATGCCCGAGGGAGGACCCCAACCACTGTCGGGATCAGCCGCACAGTCCATGCTGCAGCGCCTTAGACCGCTCGGGGGAAAAATTGCAGCACCAAGAAGCAGTTGTACAACGTAAATGAAAGTTGAGGTGTGTTTCTACATCTGAAAGCTGATGTCTATTAAAATTTCACAGTCGCATAAGAGTGGCGTTAGTAGCAAGGTAGTGTTAAATACGAGCTCTAAAAGTTGTGAGTGTTAGTTGCCTTTCAGACTGGACGTGATGACTTGATATTAGTCAAGAATGCCTATAAAGTGACAAAGACACCATTACCAACACTTTTTCCTTTTTTTTTTTTAAATTTGCTTTTAAGGTAATTTTTAAGCTAGACCTATGAAGATTGGCATTTGGTTTCTCTGCCAGAAATAAAGAAATATGTGGTTCAGCAAACTGTAAATTTAAGACTAACGAGGTGAAATAGTGCGGGAAAGATCTTTTAGAAAGTAAATAATCACTAAAGGTTTTTGAGGCTACATCTCTGTTAGAAGTAAAAAAAAAAGTATTTATGTGTTTCTGGGATTAAAATTTTAAGAAAAAATGTCGTTACATTGAAAAAAATTTTAAAGCTGAATTTACAAAAATTCCTATTGCACTTCCCGGTCAATCTAAATAAATACCTGTTAGGGGATGAAAGTTGCTATGGAAGTATATCCACAAGAATGCGAAAGGCGTGGTTAACTTTAGACTGCAGAATCGCTTTTCAGTGAGAAGTACATCCGGAAAAGGACATTCTTGTATGCCCTTAATTAGCGTGCACAGCTTAGAAGCTCTTGCAATTTGCGAATAAAATAAAAATTCGATTACATAAAAACATAACAAAAAATCTCTGCAGGTCATATAGTTTACGTGAGAGAAACAGCGAATGCTAAACTAGTCGTACAATAAACGGTGTTTTGTCTGTTTTTCGCAATAAGTTACTTCTGTTTATGTTGAGAGTCAATTGTCACTCCCTTCACCAAACGTCCAACCTCTGCAGATCTTCCTGCGGTTCGTTACAGTTTTCTAGCATTGCGACGTTTCTATGTACAACAGCATCACCCAAGAAAAGTCTCATGGTTCCTCCGATGTTACGAATTAGGTCATTTATATATGTTTTGGAAAGTAATGCTCCTCTAACACTCCCCTGGGACACATCCAAAGTCTCTTTTACTTCTGAAGACTTCCCTCCATTCCGCATGAAACGCTGTGTTCTGTTTGCCAGAAACTTTTCAGTTCAGTCACACAGTTGATCTGATGTTCCATGCGCTCGTATCTTGTTTACTAAGTAGCAATGTGGAACTGTATCCAATGCCCTCCAGAAGCCAGGGAACATGCTATGGACCTGGGCACTTGTGTCTAATCGCCGGCCGAAGTGGCCGAGCGTTTCTAGGCGCTTCAGTCTGGAACCGCGCGACCGCTACGGTCGCAGGTTCGAATCCTGCCTCGGGCATGGCTGTGTGTGATGTCCTTAGGTTAGTTAGGTTTAAGTAGTTCTAAGTTCTAGGGGAATGATGACCTCAGATGTTAAGTCCCATAGTGCTCAGAGCCATTTGAACCATTTTTTTTTTTGTGTCTAATCCTTTCTGTATCTCGTGGACGGACAGACCACCTGGGTTTCACACAATCGTTTTCGAAACCCGTGTTGCTTCTTTAAAGGCACATTTTCTTGCTGAGCTTTTATTAGCAGAAAACGTAGTTATAAGTAATGAAATAAAGAAATAATTTGAGCCATAGATATATAGTCCACGGCTGCATAAATACTGTATGCAGCCGCTGGAAACAGCTGAACATTTTTGATCGTCAAATTATTGGCTGAATAAGAGGCACCTTTTGTATTCTAGGTCTTGTGCAGATCGTACGTATTTTGGCACTCCGCCATTAATACTACATTAATTTATTAATACATTCACGAGTTGCAATCAATCGGTACTCGAAATTTCATAACGCAAGTCTCAATGTAAGTGTCGTAATTTAATTGTGTTTTATTTCAGGGTATACTATTATTACTAACCCATGAACGTTTTATTTTGTATCTTTAGTCATTGTAAGATTATTGGGTGACTTGGCATGTCAAAAGGTTCCGTACATATAAGCAAAATGTGGCCCAGCTCGATCCACCGTCGTCTTCGTTTGCTGTCTTATTACGAAGCCCGAATTTAGTGAAAACACAGAGGGAAGAAACACAGCTAAAAATACATGAACGGACCTTTAACGTAAAAAGCCATGCTCAAGCGCGGAGAGTTTGTATGAAACATATTTTACCAATCCGTAAACTTAATTGATCTCTACTTAATTTTTTTTATCCGATTTTGGCCGTCTAGGGACCGCGTTAGACAACTATTTTTCAATGTACATTTCTCCTATTGCGCTCCTCCTCTTTTCTCTTCTGCCAATATGTCTTCATCCTCTCTCTGTGCTGCTCCCTTCGGTCTTCTGTCCACAGTGTTTCTCCAGTTCTTCTCTTCTTCACTTCAAATCCTTCAAAATGTTGAATTTTGTCTCTCATTAAGTCTCTGTTGGTTATATCATCTTCTCCTATACCCATCTCCTCTAAGTCTGCTTTGACTTCTTTGAACCAGGTAATTTGGGTTCTGGGGTTCTTGTCAAAAAACATGAATATTTTCTTTGTCAGCCTTTCATCATTCATTCTTTTCAAATGGGCGTAAAAGCTTACTCTTTTCTTCCTCATAGTATCTCCCACTTTCTCAATTTTGTCATACACTTCTCTATTACTTCTAAGCTTCCAAGTCCCATTCTCAAACCTCGGCCCAAGTACTCTTCTAATGATTTTTCGCTCCTTTTTTGCTATAGCTTCCATTTCCTTGTTAGTGTTCATTGCTAAACATTAAGATGCATACAGACACTCTGGCTTAATCACAGTGTTGTAGTGCCTTATTTTTGCGTTAATTGATACTGACTTCTTGTTGTACACATTCTTTGTTAGCTGGAATGCCATTTCCATTTTTCTTGTTCTTGTTTTATTTCCTTCTTTATCTGAAGCATTGGGCTGGATGATTTCCCCTAAATATTTGAAATTAGAAACCTTCTTTATCTGGCCATACTTTGTAATCATATTGTTCGGTGCCTCTTTTACATTGGTTAGGTACTCTGTCTTTTCAAAGGAGATTTTCAGTCCTGCTTTTTCTGCTGTTTCATTCAGAATATTGATCTGTTTGACTGCTTCTTCCTGCCAGAATCGCTAAGTCATCAGCAAAAGCGAGGCAATCTACTTCTAATCCATCCTGTAATCTTCCTAATCTGATTTTTTGTATTCCTTCTTCAGTCGTTTTCTTCCTCCACTCTCTAATAACTTTTTCTAACACACAGTTGAATAGGGTAGGTGACAACCCATCTCCTTGTCTTAATCCTGTTCTGATTTTGAATGGTCTGGATGCCTCACCACGGAACTTTACTTTTGCATAGGTATCCGTAAGTGTTTCTTTGACGATTGCGACTGTTTTCTTGTCTGCTCCAAACTCCCTAAGGATGTTAACCAAGGTTGTTCTGTCAACGGAGTCGTACGCCTTCTTGAAGTCAACAAACGTGATAAAGATGTGTTTTCCTCTTAATCGTCTGTATTTAATTAACTTCAAGTTTAAAATATGCTCCACACAAGATCTTCCCTTCCTAAAGCCTGCTTGGTATTCACCAATTTCTTGATCAAGTTGTTTCTCCAATCTGTTTTGTAGGGCCTTAGATAGAAATTTATACGTTACCGGAAGTAAAGATATCCCTCTGTAGTTATTTGCATCGGTTTTATCCCCTTTCTTGAAGATGGGGTGGATTAATGCAGTTTTCCATTCTTCCGGTATACGTTCCGTTCGCCAAATCTCATTGATTATTCCCAGTAGTTTTTCTTGAGTTGTATTATCCACACTTTTCCACATTTCTGCAATTATCATGTCTTCCCCTGGTACTTTATTGTTCTTAAGGTTTTTAATGATTTCTCTGATTTCTATGAGGCATGGGGGTTCAGAATTATTGTTTACTGTGTTTGGGGTGTTGGCTGGTAATTTTTCAATAGGTTCCTGACAGTTGAGGAGTTGTTCAAAATATTTTGCTAATATTTCACAATTTTCTTCATTATTCATTGCCAGTTTTCCACTGGTATCTTTAAAACACAGATTTGGTGCTACATATTTTTGTAGTTTCTGTCTCAATGTGCTGTAAAAGGATCTGTTATTGTTTATCTTAAAATCTTTATCCATTTGTATAAGTTGGTTCTTTTCAAATAGTCTTTTTACTGATCTAATGAGTTTTGCTGTAGAAGATCTTTGCTGTTTGAACTCCAGGTAGTCCTTATCACTTTTGGTTGAGTGCGATTTCTTCCATGCCTTCATCCTTCGTTCTATTCCTTCCTCACATATCTCATCCCACCATCGTGTTTCTTTCTCTTTTTCATTTTTGCGACTTCTTGAGCAGATCTTATCATTCCTTCTTTTATATCTTCCCATTTATCCGAACATATAACTATGTTTTGACAGAATTCTTCTCTTTTCTCTTTCAAGATGTTTGCGTCTATCTTTTGAGTTTTCCTGTTTTGTATTTGTTTCTTTCTTTGTGGTATGACCTTTAATTTGATTGTCGATAAGTAGTGGTCAGTTACAATGTTTGCCCCTTTCCGAACTCTCACATTCATTATTTCTTTTTGATTATAGTGTGTGATGGCTATGTGATCTATCTGGAACTCTCCAATACTTGTGTTTGGTGATTTCCATGTTTTCTGTTTCTTAGGAGGTTTTTTGAAATTTGTAGACATTAATTTTAAGTTATGACCCTTGCATAGTTCTATTAATCTTTCTCCATTTCTGTTTGTCCTTTTGTGAGCCGGGTAGTTTCCTACTGTTTTTTTTTGTATTTTTTTTCTTGGCCTATTTGTGCATTGAAGTCCCCAAACAGTATTTTCACATTTGATGTTGGGATTTTAGAAAGTTCGTGGTCTAGAGATTCCCAATTTGTATCTACTTTCTGAGGGTTTTTCTTATTGTATTATCTCGAGCCAGATACGAGCGAGTTAAAATTAAAGTTCCTACAGAATATATTTTCGGTCTCAAGAAATATGAGAGCGATTTCAGCTACTTTTCTATCTCTTTGTCGCTAATTTCGATCTCTTTTTGTCGCTCGTGCGACGATTTAAAAGCGGAACTACAGAGTTGTCTTCCTCTGTGAAACAGTTTTGGAAAAAGACGTTTGGTTTTTCGGCCTTTTCTGTGTCATTCTCTGTTTCAGTGTCGTTATGGATATAGAGTGCCTGTGCTGATGGCTTCGATCCATTTACTGATTCAACACCAGAACAACTTATTATTTTCTGTCAAGCTGACAGCCTTAGTTTTAATTTAGTATTCGTTGAACGGTTCATGCACATCTCTCTTCACGCTAATTTTGTCTTCGTTTCACTTTTGTTTATCTGTGAGACTTTGTTCCAGTATCGCGTAATTTTTTGAATGAATTAAATACTGCTTCATACAATGATAACCATGCCGTTATTCCTATTGTATGAAATGGTTCTGAAAGTACTCTTCTGTGTTTCTTAAAAGCCGCGACTTATTTTCCTCGGGGCACTATCGCCAGAAATATCATACGTATCCCAACGTAAAGACATCCGTCTTACTCACGATGGATTAAAAATATTTCTGTAATATTAAACGATAATCCATTTAAACAATGCTTAAATATTTTTTTTGTGAGGTTCGATGCTCCAGGATAGCTGCCTATGTGCAATGGCAGCGTAAGCATTTATAGATATTACTGTTAATAAGAAACTATACCTCTGGCCTAATATTGGAAAATATTATAAGACACCGTTTTCAGCTTATTGAGATTACTCTTTTTAATACTTTTAGCATTAAATGACTGTTAAAAGAACTTATATAATTTTTGTCATCAATGGCGTCGCTAAAATAATGAGCCTACACATAATGGCCCAGGCAACATTTAATTATTACGTACTGAATCATATGCAGGAGAGGTACTCACTACTGACAAAAACACATATTACAATTATTAATTTCATATATATTCAACAGAATTCTATTATTACTACAGATAATTGTATCAGTTACAGACCGTGAACAATTAGCGTCCGTCAGCTAGAACACCAGAATCGATAAGATAATGAAACAAAAAAATACGCCATTCTTCTTGTTCAAAAGGACGAAGATAATATTAATTGCGATTCTAAGAGCGCAGATGGAGTTTCTCCAGTGTTGAGTATCGATATCGATGACCGATTTATACTCTTTTTTTTTTTTTTTTTTTACCAGAGGCTATGCTACACCAACTGCTACTGTTACAAGAAGCAGTAAAATTTTAAATAATTAGAAGGGGTTTTATCTGACTTCTGGATTAAAAGTCTTGGCCTAATTTAGCCCCAATTTATTTCGGGTACTCCTTGAAACCACATGAATAAACAAGAAAGCAATAATTACGTATTGACGCGAGCGATAAATTACAAATTGAAAGGGAGTGCCAGTTATGAACACGGACTCGAACTGAAATCAGAGCTAGGTTGGTGCAGCAAAGGCCACAAGGAACAAATGCAACAAGAGTGACCGTCGTCTCAAAGGGTTATTCTCAAAACAGCATAACCATAGATGGGTGTGCAGTAACTGGTCCGATCATACCAGGAAGGTGTATGGGATCCACATTCAAAATCTGCTCAGCAATGGCTGAGCCCTTGACTATCATATCCATCATGGGGCCTATTCGAGGTTAGAAGGAAAGGGCCAGAAATGCCTAATTGCTTCCTTTTCTGGGTGAACAATCCTCACCAGTGGTGATGAGCCGGAGAGTCGACTCCTGCGTAAGGTGAGGCCTGCTGTTGACGGCTGCTAGTCGTCAGTCACCACATAATTGGCCATATCTCTAGAGTCATAACATCCCCGTTTGCATGCCTCCAAGGCCCAAACATCGGCTTCTGCATCTTATTTCCTCTCTGCTCTGAAAAAATCCATCGCAAAAGAATTAGCCACCATGAGAAGGCTCCACTAAACACTGATCAGTGACATATTTAAAAAAAAAAGAAACAATCGTCCAACACCCTACCTAACAAACGGTTCATAAGCTGTTCGGTAACTTTCTTTTCGGAGCTTACAATTCTGAGGAAAACGAGCTCCAAACTCCCAATTCTCAGATATCATTTACATCGGCTGACTGGCTGTTTTTCGGCATCTGAAATTTCTAGAAAACGGCGTTCTGAACTTCGACTTACAGGCCTTTTTTAGGTCACCCAATAAGCTACGTCGTCCCCTTTTAAGAGACATTCTCATTCTATGTGGAGTGTAACTGGCTGTCGCACTTCCTCCCCCACAGTGGAAGAAAACAAAATTTTGAATAATAAACGGTTGCCACGCTTCTCACAAGAAACCATGAATGAATATCTCCTGACCATCTGGCCGCCATCTACTTTTCTAGGAAAAACTTTACCGGCGACAACAGCCTTGAGCCAAGCTGTTCTTTGAGGACAGAGAACGACTTGTAAAAATAGTTTATCCCTCACTGGCCGAACTTGGAATGGCTCTGAGCACTGTGGGACTCAACTTCTGAGGTCATTAGTCCCCTAGAACTTAGAACTACTTAAACCTAACTAACCTAAGGACATCACACACATCCATGCCCGAGGCAGGATTGGAACCTGCGACCGTAGCGGTCGTGCGGTTCCAGGTTGTAGCGCCTAGAACCCCTCGGCCACACCGGCCGGCGTTTAGTGCATAATACTTACTTTTGTTCTTTATTTATTTATCAGGGAGCACATTGGTGCAAGGCTACTGGACGTGACAATCAAAGCTAAGAAGGTAACTATTGGTTTTACGTAAAAAATTTCTACGAAGAAGGAATTATCCGAATGGGATGGACTGACTGGCCGGACTTGGGAAATGGTTCATTATACTGCGCTTTTTTAGCGAGAACCCGGAACTACACAATCTGTGACCGCAGTCTGTGGAGTGTTGACTGCTCGCTCCCTGCTGGCAGCAAACCAGACAAGACAGGGCCCGGTAAACGCCCACTTTACTGTCAGGGTCCACTTCACTGCCCCTGCTCCAAATGATCTACTTTTGTTCTTCCATCTTTCTTCGGACAGGTTCGATGTGGCCTGCCACGAATTACTCTCATGTTCCAATCGTCGCTTCAGTCCGCGTGTATACATCGTAGATGGTTGAGTCTTGAAAACATCTGTGGCACTATATACAGGGTGTTTCAAAAATGACCGGTATATTTGAAACAGCAATAAAAACTAAACGGGCAGCGATAGAAATACACCGTTTGTTGCAATATGCTTGGGACAACAGTACATTTTCAGGCAGACAGACTTTCGAAATTACTGTAGTTACAATTTTCAGCAACAGGTGGCGCTGCGGTCCGGGAAACTCTATAGTACGATATTTTCCACATATCCACCATGCGTAGCAATAATATGGCGTAGTCTCTGAATGAAATTACCCGAAACCTTTGACAACGTGTCTGGCGGAATGGCTTCACATGCAGATGAGATGTACTGCTTCAGCTGTTCAATTGTTTCTGGATTCTGGCGGTACACCTGGTCTTTCAAGTGTCCCCACAGAAAGAAGTCACAGGGGTTCATGTCTGGCGAATAGGGAGGCCAATCCACGCCGCCTCCTGTATGTTTCGGATAGCCCAAAGCAATCACACGATCATCGAAATATTCATTCAGGAAATTAAAGACGTCGGCCGTGCGATGTGGCCGGGCACCATCTTGCATAAACCACGAGGTGTTCGCAGTGTCGTCTAAGGCAGTTTGTACCGCCACAAATTCACGAAGAATGTCCAGATAGCGTGATGCAGTAATCGTTTCGGATCTGAAAAATGGGCCAATGATTCCTTTGGAAGAAATGGCGGCCCAGACCAGTACTTTTTGAGGATGCAGGGACGATGGGACTGCAACATGGGGCTTTTCGGTTCCCCATATGCGCCAGTTCTGTTTATTGACGAAGCCGTCCAGGTAAAAATAAGCTTCGTCAGTAAACCAAATGCTGCCCACATGCATATCGCTGTCATCAATCCTGTGCACTATATCGTTAGCGAATGTCTCTCGTGCAGCAATGGTAGCGGCGCTGAGGGGTTGCCGCGTTTGAATTTTGTATGGATAGAGGTGTAAACTCTGGCGCATGAGACGATACGTGGACAGTGGCGTCATTTGGACCGCAGCTGCAACACGGCGAACGGAAACCCGAGGCCGCTGTTGGATCACCTGCTGCACTAGCTGCGCGTTGCCCTCTGTGGTTGCCGTACGCGGTCGCCCTACCTTTCCAGCACATTCATCCGTCACGTTCCCAGTCCGTTGAAATTTTTCAGACAGATCCTCTATTGTATCGCTCTTCGGTCCTTTGGTTACATTAAACCTCCATTGAAAACTTCGTCTTGTTGCAACAACACTGTGTTCTAGGCGGTGGAATTCCAACACCAGAAAAATCCTCTGTTCTAAGGAAGAAACCATGTTGTCTACAGCACACTTGCACGTTGTGAACAGCACACGCTTACAGCAGAAAGACCACGTACAGAATGGCGCACCCACAGACTGCGTTGTCTTCTATATCTTTCACATCATTTGCAGCGCCATCTGTTGTTGAAAATTGTAACTACTGTAATTTCGAAAGTTTGTCCGCCTGAAAATGTACTGTTGTCCCAAGCATATTGCAACAAACGGTGTATTTCTATCGCTGCTCGTTTAGTTTTTATTGCCGTTTCAAATATACCGGTCATTTTTGAAACACCCTGTAGTTCCATTTGATTAAAGCACCTATGCCTGGGTTTTCAGGCAGGCTCTCCCATTGCAATATAGTTGGAGAGCCTGTGCAATGCAGTTCGAGTTTAAGGGGAATACCAAGTGGGAATTTGGCTTGTGGAGGGAGACGTGCTAAGGTAGTTCATGAAGTTCTGCAAAGCCAGTGTACCAGGGTGGCGTAATGGTTAGCGCATCACTCTAGTGTGCAAGAGATCCGGGCTCAAATCCCAGCGTTGGTACAAATTTTCATTCGTCGCTTCAGTCTGCGTGAATATACGAGTGTTGTCCAGAAAGTAAGTTCCGATCGGTCGCGAAATGGAAACCACTGGGAAAATCAGGGAAAGCTTTGCACCGATGTGTTGGACAGTGTCTCTAGTATGCCCGTCGATCGTGTCGTGTCGCTCTTTTCAGTTTCGAGTGAATAGTGAGCACATAAAGATGCGTAGGGAATAGCGCCTCCCCACAAGTACGAGGGCCTGGTTAGAGATTTCGCCTGCGCCATGCAGCCCTCATAACACAACTGTCGAGCAGTTACTTCATGCCAGTTGTCGGCCGCACACGGCAGGGGCAATGAAGACGCTCCTGCAGCGTTTCCGATGAGAAGTGTTTGATCACCCACAATACAGTCCGTAATTGGCTCCCCCTGAGTCTCATCTCTGCTCACCAGAACCGCTGGCTATGAAGACACAATTTTTCCACAGACAGCGAGCAGCAGACCAGTGTAGATAACTGGCCGAAAGCACAGGTGGCTGCTTTGTATGACGAGGATATTGTAAAGTTGGTACAGCACTACGATAACACTCGAAGTTGGAGCGGCGACTATGTAGAGAAGTAGGTGAAAGGTGTACCTAATTGTTGCAGTGTTTTCACTGTGGTTTCCATTTCGCGACCCATCGGAACATACTTTCTGTGCAGCCCTCGTATATCATAGATGCTTGAGACTTCAAACTGCCTCTGGAACCATATAAATTCATCTGAAATTTTTATGTCTTACTTTCTTTTTTATACATCTGCAGACGACAAATTATCCTGTCACATTAGCGGTTACTGAATTTGGAATGATGGGTATGAATAGTTCTGAGCTTGATATTCATTCATAAGTCACATCAAAAGAATATTATTTGCTCTCTGAGAGTTCACAGGACTGTGATGGCAGACAACGCTATACTGGGCATACGTAGAATCAATATATGGATAACAGTGCAAGAGAACAGTTTGCATTTACCTTAGCACCTTCCGTATACTATACGTATGTGAACGTCCAAGGCTTGTACAACCATCTGCCAGTCAGTCCCATCTAAATGACACTAACGTCAAAACGCCGATGAACCAAAACATTATGAGCACAGTTCGCCGTAAGGTGGCGCAATAGGAACTTGTCACGGTGAGGAAAGTACCCCACTGGTCCAAATAGCTAAGGAGAGACGGAAGGCAAGTGGGCTTCAAAAATTGGATTTTTAGATTGTAGCATATTTGAAAAGCCTAGTCTTTCCTGCGTGAAACAGTTTTCGTTTTATATAAATACGACAATTTCTTCGTGAGATATGATGGTTTCCTGACGCTCTGTGCAATCTGGCATTTAAATGTCATGCCTTCCTTTTAGCGCCATGCAGAGATAATGCACAGCATTCTTTTAGGCCTTGTATATTATTTCATGCTTCTATTGTTCTATATTTAGAGAGCTTTGTAAAGATACCTTGTTGAAGAAATGTCTTCATGGGAAAACACAAAATTTAAATGAATGTGTAAATTCTGTCAAATGGAACCGGCTACCGAAAACTGTATTTGTTCAGCTTACAATACTCAAATTTTGTGTTTATGATGCTATTATATGCTTCAGTGATGGTGTAATTCGAAAAGTGGATGTTTAGGAATTATTGGGCATAAAAACTAGTGGAAATACTGCAAAATCCTTGGCGCAAATAGATAAAGAGAGAATCTGCAAAGCAGATATTACTAATTTAAAATGCACAAAAGACGCCAGACAGAAAAGAAGAGGGGCCAAAAGAAGAAAAGAAGATCAGTATGATTCAGATGATGCTCAGTATCGTGCAGAAAAATATTAGTGGTAAGTAATTCTCATCAATAACTATACTAGAATTGCAATATTAGACTTTAAATGGATTTTTCTCAAAACTAGATTTTTTTTTGCTTTGAGGTACCATTATTTGATAAACTAATGGGGTTAGAAACATGACATTTTGTCAGTCTGTACTGCAGATGGTAATACGTTATTACAAGTAAATTGAGAACCACCACACAAACAGAAACTGTTTTATAATAATTAATGCACAAAAAATGTTAAATTTTGCTAGTGAAAGAATGAAATTATTTTTTTCTTCAAAACTATGAGGTATTATGTTCATTTTACCTGTAAATTGAGGCGCATATATATATATATATATATATATATATATATATATATATATATATATATATATGTGTGTGTGTGTGTGTGTGTGTGTGTGTGTGTGTGTGTGTGCAGTAAAAATTTCATTGTTTTATCACTTATAGGTCTTTTAAAAAGTGTACCGGTACCTATTCAAAGAGTAAAATAGCATTGGCAGAATAGGGATAAAAATTGCCTTCCCTCTCCCCTTAAAAGAGTGATTTAATAAGAAAGAGAGAAAAATTAGGATGTTGCTTCCTGTGCATGGAGTGTTCTATATAGTCTTACCCCACTTGATTACAATGCACCAAACGTTCATACATCCACGTCAAACTTCCATAAATATCCTCGGCCGGCCGGTGTGGCCGTGCGGTTCTAGGCGCTTCAGTCTGGAACCGCGTGACCGCTACGGTCGCAGGTTCGAATCCTGCCTCGGGCATGGATGTGTATGATGTCCTTAGGTTAGTTAGGTTTAAGTAGTTCTAAGTTCTAGGGGACTGATGACTACAGATGTTAAGTCCCATAGTGCTCAGAGCCAAATATCCTTGGGGATGCTCTTCATCTTGTGGGTATTGCTGTATGATCGTAAGAGAAGAATTGTGGTAGATTAGTACCGATAACACCAAGTCTCGTCATCCATGACGATTTTTCTTTAAAAGAAGTGTCAGCGTCTTGCATTTCAATCAAGCCGTGTCATGCATCAACATGTCGTTTTTGTTCTGGAGTCAGGGTAGGTGGGACGAACTTTGCACACACTCTTCTCTTCCTCAAGAACAGTCCGGAGAATGTCTTCAACACCTGACCTAGAGCTGTTGCTCCATTGTGATTTCAGGTACAACAACATTGATACACTACTGTCGCCGGTCCACCGCTGAAAATTCCAGCTTACAACTGATTGCTCGAATTCACATTTGTTGTATGCAGTTGTTAGTCCATGCTACCACCGCAGTTACTGCGTTGACGTCGCTTTGAGGCGCTGTATCCTATAATCTGTTCACTATAAGAATAAACCTGATGTAAACATTGCACTATGTATTCTTCTGCGTTTGCTGGAACCTCATTGGATTTCAGTTTCACGTGCGACTGCTTGCTACGAACCTGCCACGTTAGCCGAGAGCGCTAATGCGCTGCTTCCTAGACTCGGGTAGGCGCGCCGGCCCCGGATCGAATCCGCCCGGCGGATTAACGACGTGGGCCGGTGTGTCGGCCAGCCTGGATGTGGTTTTTAGGCGGTTTTCCACATCCCGTTAGGTGAATACCGGGCTGGTCCCCACATCCCGCCTCAGTTACACGACACGCAGACATTTGTAACACTTCCGCAGTGTTTCCTGGTTTACACTAGACGCTGATTCCGTCCTGGCGTGTATAGGGTGGCGGCAGGAAGGGCATCCGGCCACCTCTTTAAATTAACATTGCCAAATCCGTTGTAACCACGCCGACCCTGCGGCAACATTGCGGGACAAAGGCGCAAGTTAAAGAAGAAAAAGAAAGTGGGACTGCTTGCTACGCTGTCTCGAGTACTGTCGAGTACGATAATAAGGGTAAGTTTTGTGCTGTGCGTTACGCGGACATCGATTTGGCGTCAATAATGGACAACAGCTTTCCGGCGTATTTTAACTTGGACAGCACTGGCCTGATGGTACAGCTAGCCTGCATTGACATGACCAGCTGCAGTTCACACGTGAGAAGAGACGAGCAGAGGAGCAATAAAGCTTCGAATGTCATACACTGCAAATCTCCCACAATACCGTTCTTAGACGTAAACCGCAACATAGCTAACGTACTGTTGCAATCAAAAACCAAAATTATGAAAATTCCTGACTAAACCACAGGGTAATTTTTCTGCATAAGCTGTGTGTAACGTAAGAGAGTATTGAAGGATTTCACCGTATAGTTAAATATAGAAGCCACTGAGGGTATTACTTACAGTCAGTCGTCTATCTCCTAGCTCTTTCCTTATCCGAATCCGAGAAGTACATTTCAGTTCTGGAAGTGTCATCTGCTGCGTTGATAACGAGCCTATCAACAACAGAATCCACGAAGCCAACCAGGCGCAGCATTTTCTCCTCTTCTTTTATGACGAGCCGTTCTATACCACGCCAGCGTTCGGCAGTGACGTGTGAAAAAGCTGCGTGCGTTAGTTACGGTACGTCTGACAGCTTAACAGTCTTGTTAGTTCTCGGGAAATATTCTGCAGCTTGGCTCTGTATCAGTTCTGTTGGGTTCATAATGTAATGGTACAGTAGCAAATGTAAAAATGCAGCATTTGTATGATGTGGTCGATGCTGTGAAAAAGATTGTTTTTCATAGTTTTACGATGCTTATCTACCTCTGTAGTACAATATAACTGACATAGTCCAAATAAAGAGGATTTTGTTTTTCATTTTTGCCTTAAAAATTAAATTGTTATGTGTTCTTAATTTAAACAACTTTTATCAACAGTCTTTCATAAAACATCGATAATTAAGAATTAGGATTTGAAATGGAAACAGGAATTCCGCGTCTAATATAAAATCAGAAATAAGAAGACGTGCACTATTCATAAAAGTGATGAGATTTATAATTACGAGATGTAGGTATTTCAAATTGATCGAGAAAGAAATAATACTGAAGAGATTTGAACTGATGCACGAATATCGGCATGTAATCCTTAGTCAATTACGTTACCGACTGCTCAACACGTTCAGTGTCGATTTATTTATCAACTGCGGTACATACAACGCTGGGAAAACTTCAAAGTCGATTATCTCCGTAAATTTATGAAAAACATTAAGAACAGCCTATTTCTCGTAATTTTTAACCGTGTTCCACCCGCGTGTTTCACTAGTGGTCAGAAAGCAGCCTCAGCCATTTTCATACTGCGTATTAACTGCGCGACAGTCAGACCACAGCTTTGCAGAGGCTGTGACTGTACACGATATTTGAAATGAAAACTACATAGCTAAAGAGCGATTAAGAAAAACGTTGATGTCTGTTAATACATTTGAATATCTTAAAGTTTCATTTAACATAACTTAGTAATAAGATATCTAGTACATAAGTAGGACCTGCTTCCAAGAGCGTAACAGCAGGTACAGAGGCGCGCGAATGAACCGGGGCTTACCCCACATCACTGCTGCCAGCGCCAAGTCAAAGGATTAAATTTAAAACAACTTTTCCAAACTTCGTCAGATTAATGTTAACATTGTAAACTGTCAGAATGATCAAATTAATATGGAAAGTATACGATCCTGAGAAAAAAGTAGTGGCGCTAAGTAATAAAACTATAACGCTAAAAATTGGTCGGAACATGCAAATTTATGTCAAAATTAAAGCTTACAAGTCTCAACGTGATAAGAACAATATACTGGCCAAAATCGGCGTTTTTATGAAAAACTGAAGGCGCTAATATTAGACTCAAAAAGATGAAGCTTCGTATATAAACTCAGTTACATGTAATAACATTGTATATGGACAACAGTAACCTACCTCCCTTTCTTTTCAAGTTATCTGCTAGAAACGAAATTTGGAATGAAAACGTCCTTATTCATGACAGATTAAGTATCATTTTTATTTGTAATAGAAAGCTCTACTTACAGCACTCGATTATATTCATGCAATAGTACAGCTGCACCAAGTTTTAAAACTGTATGGTAAATAACAATAGTTACAAGGTCTCTGAAAAGTTCTAATGTCGGTTCTGTTCTAACTACCCGCCCAAGTTTAAATGCAGTCGTGCTAAAACTTTTTTTTACTAAAGCAAACTTAAATCTACACTCCTGGAAATTGAAATAAGAACACCGTGAATTCATTGTCCCAGGAAGGGGAAACTTTATTGACACATTCCTGGGGTCACATACATCACATGATCACACCGACAGAACCACAGGCACATAGACACAGGCAACAGAGCATGCACAATGTCGGCACTAGTACAGTGTATATCCACCTTTCGCAGCAATGCAGGCTGCTATTCTCCCATGGAGACGATCGTAGAGATGCTGGATGTAGTCCTGTGGAACGGCTTGCCATGCCATTTCCACCTGGCACCTCAGTTGGACCAGCGTTCGTGCTGGACGTGCAGACCGCGTGAGACGACGCTTCATCCAGTCCCAAACATGCTCAATAGGGGACAGATCCGGAGATCTTGCTGGCCAGGGTAGTTGACTTACACCTTCTAGAGCACGTTGGGTGGCACGGGATACATGCGGACGTGCATTGTCCTGTTGGAACAGCAAGTTCCCTTGCCGGTCTAGGAATGGTAGAACGATGGGTTCGATGACGGTTTGGATGTACCGTGCACTATTCAGTGTCCCCTCGACGATCACCAGTGGTGTACGGCCAGTGTAGGAGATCGCTCCCCACACCATGATGCCGGGTGTTGGCCCTGTGTGCCTCGGTCGTATGCAGTCCTGATTGTGGCGCTCACCTGCACGGCGCCAAACACGCATACGACCATCATTGGCACCAAGGCAGAAGCGACTCTCATCGCTGAAGACGACACGTCTCCATTCGTCCCTCCATTCACGCCTGTCGCGACACCACTGGAGGCGGGCTGCACGATGTTGGGGCGTGAGCGGAAGACGGCCTAAAGGTCTGCGGGACCGTAGCCCAGCTTCATGGAGACGGTTGCGAATGGTCCTCGCCGATACCCCAGGAGCAACAGTGTCCCTAATTTGCTGGGAAATGGCGGTGCGGTCCCCTACGGCACTGCGTAGGATCCTACGGTCTTGGCGTGCATCCGTGCGTCGCTGCGGTCCGGTCCCAGGTCGACGGGCACGTGCACCTTCCGCCGACCACTGGCGACAACATCGATGTACTGTGGAGACCTCACGCCCCACGTGTTGAGCAATTCGGCGGTACGTCCACCCGGCCTCCCGCATGCCCACTATACGCCCTCGCTCAAAGTCCGTCAACTGCACATACGGTTCACGTCCACGCTGTCGCGGCATGCTACCAGTGTTAAAGACTGCGATGGAGCTCCGTATGCCACGGCAAACTGGCTGACACTGACGGCGGCGGTGCACAAATGCTGCGCAGCTAGCGCCATTCGACGGCCAACACCGCGGTTCCTGGTGTGTCCGCTGTGCCATGCGTGTGATCATTGCTTGTACAGCCCTCTCGCAGTGTCCGGAGCAAGTATGGTGGGTCTGACACACCGGTGTCAATGTGTTCTTTTTTCCATTTCCAGGAGTGTATTTATTCAAAAATTAAGAAGATTGTAAATTGTTAGACGACAGAGATATTAATTAACACGTGTCTGAGAAAGGGACCACTTAGGTGCCGCTACCTGTCCCTGGGGAGGCTGATTAGCCGGTGTTCCGTTTGTCAGTCCGTTGCGGCCATATATACGTAAATACGGTCAGTGAGGCAGTGGAAAGACACACGTCCCACCGAGAAATGACTCCGTTCGCGTCAAATGCCTGCGTGCGGTGTGCCTCGGATGACGTCAGAACTGGGCAGATTTGAATGCGTTTTCGGTAAAAGTAGGAACTGAAATACTGAGGACTGTACACCGTTCTGGATTGCTTAGATTTCATGGAAGTAACTTCTTTCTGTGCCGCCTGTAATGTTGACAAAACCACGTGGGAAGTAGAGAGATATTTTCCACTTTTAAGGCGAACAGTTGACTTTTGGTGGTTAGAAGTCAGAGCGGTAGACCGTTTTACTTGGATCTTCCTGTAGAGGCCGCCTCTGAACTGTTATCAGCGCTCTTTCAGATAGGTATTATATTTTCTGCTTGTGAACT
The DNA here is from genome assembly GCF_023898315.1 of Schistocerca nitens. Taxonomy (NCBI): domain Eukaryota; kingdom Metazoa; phylum Arthropoda; class Insecta; order Orthoptera; family Acrididae; genus Schistocerca; species Schistocerca nitens. The sequence continues at coordinate 107,136,074 of NC_064623.1, forward strand.
TTATAGAATATCTCAATCAGTTACAGCTCAAAAATTTTATTTATAGCAATGGTTCCTGATATTGCTGAATAAAGAGCAAGTAGCAATATTTCTTTCAGTGAGCACAAAAAGTAATGTGGACTTGCAAACTGGAAATTATGGTCAATTTGTTCTCCACAGCTTTCTGGCTGACCACAAAAATACTTCTCAGGCTCTTGTAAATGGCGAAGGTAGGTGTAAAGCATGCACAGACAAATTGTGTCTTTTCCTAACGACATAACAAAAGTAACGAGAACTGAATATTCGCCTGCCACCACCACCGCTTATAAGCCACGAATAAAATCAGTCTCGCAACTTTTCCGACGGATGGTATACATAAGTGGAGCAGTGAAGAATGGGAACTCGATCCGTTGACCATACAGGCCATAACTGGGGAAAATGACAAATGCCAGAGTCTTATGGCCCAACGTCTTGGATGGTGCATCTCGGAAACTGCAGAGTGGTCGAGTGTAGCGTGCTACTGTCGTGAGCACCAAGAGCAAGGCTGGTCCACCTTTTTTTTTTTTACCTACAACTCACTTTTGTATCCCTGTTAGTAGTAAATTTTACCAACCATCCACTAGTTTCATTGGAATGATAATTTATAAAGTAGGGAAGATCTTCTTCTCTCTTGGGGCCTTAGTCCCACATCACGTGGGGTCGGCCGTGTTACTATAGATTTGGCAGTGTTAGTTGCACAGGGTGGCCATATGCCCTTCCTGCCGCCACCCCGAGCCCCCCAGGATGTAATTGGTGAACCATAGCTGTCCGCGTCTAGTGTAAGGCATGGAATAGTGCGAATGTGTTTCAAATGTCTGTGAGTCGTGTAACTGAGGCGGAACGTGGGAACCAGCCCGGTATTCGCCTAGCGGGATGTGGAAAACCGCCTAAAAACCAGATCCAGGCTGGTCGGCATACCGGCCCTCATCGGTAATACGCCAGGCGGATTCGATGCGGGTTCGGCGCACCTACCCGACTCCAGGAAGTAGCGCATTAGCGCTCTGAGCTACACTGGTGGGTTTATAAAGTGAGGAAGTAACGCTATAAAATTTAAAAAGCAAACAGAAAGTCATAGGAAAATTTTATGAAAAGGTTTTTAAAAACCCCTCCACCTACCACCTAACACGCAAGCCAGAATCCCCACTGGTATACTGTAGGGATCAAGTTAATTGCCACTGATCTAGAGAAACTGGTCCAAGGATGGTGATACCATGTATAGGCGACTAAGTGTTTGAATACCACACTTCATCACACAACGCGGATGCCGAAGGCTTAGTCGATCTGTGAAGCAGGACAGGCAGCCATCTTTTGCAAATCTGACTGCAGAATACAATACTGGTGCACGACGTCTAGCATTAAAAAAAGTATTTTCTACCGATTAAATTTAATATGTGACAATGTTTTGTACTCGAATGAATTTTGTATCAGTTTTAAGTTCTGTTTTACACCTAAATAAAGACTAACAGCGGGAAAACAGTATTACCAGTAGTAAGAAAGAAGTAGCAACGAGTGAAATACACAGTTAAATTAAATCATATGCGATGCTCTCCATAGACAAAATAACGGCAGAGCACTAACGTGACCGGAATTTCTGTCTGTCAATAAGCGTCTATCACTGAATCCTAATTTAATCCTTAATGTTCAAATACATTTCCATTATTCACCTCTGCTAAAGTTCCAGCAGCCATTTAACATGGATGTTAATGATTAATGAGAACCAGAGCAGCTCTACTGATACACGTTTATTGTGTAATGGGCGGTCTCTTTTGTTAGACCATCATCCGGTTGCCTGCAATTCAACAATACAACGAATAGGGCTAAAACCTATAGTTTCTTAACGAATAAAATAAGCAGCTCACACTGCCAACATTATTATAATAAACGGTCACCTCGTTGTGCCAGTGTCATGATTTAAGACGTCTAGGTGTCATATGTAACGTTAGACGCAAAATCTAAAACTTACGATCACATTCACCCTTAGACAATGAACTTAGTGACTTGGCTCCTTCCGCTACTCTAACACCCTTTCTCTCTCTCTCTCTCCCCCCCCCCCTCTCTCTCTCTCTCTCTCTCTCTCTCTCTCTCACACACACACACACACACACACAGGTACAGACATAGACACACAACACACACTCGAGCGTGAGCGTGTACCGTTGTTCACATTCACCAACCTCTGCATTTTTGCCTATACATAACTAGTGTGTGCCAGTATTGACATGGCGTACTGCTCTGACATTTATACACTACTGGCCATTAAAATTGCTACACCACAAAGATGACGTGCTACAGACCCGAAATTTAACCGACAGGAAGAAGATGCTGTGGTATGCAAATGATTAGCTTTTCAGAACATTCATACAAGGCTGGCGCCGGTGGCGACACCTACAACGTGCTGACATGACGAAAGTTTGTAACCGATTCCTCACACACAGCAGTTGACCGGCGTTGCGTGGTGAAACGTTGTTGTGATGCCTCGTGTAAGGAGGAGAAATCCCGTAAAATCGGGTTTCCGACTTTGATAAAGGTCGGATTGTACTCTATCACGATTGCGGTTAATAGTACCACGACACTGTTGCTCGCGTTGGTCGAGATCCAATGACTGTTAGTAGTATATGGAATCGGTGGGTTCAGGAGGGTAATACAGAACGCCGTGCTGGATCCAAACGGCCTCGTATCACTAGCAGTCGAGATGACAGGCATCTTATCCGCATGGCTGCAACGGATCGTGCAGCCACGTCTCGATCCCTGAGTCAGCAGATGGGGACGTTCGCAAGACAACAACCATCTGCACGACAGTTCGACGGTGTTCGCGACAGCATGGACTATCAGCTCGGAGACCGTAGCTGCGGTTACTCTTGACGCTGCATCACAGACAGGAGCGCCTGCAATGGTGTACTCAACGACGAACCTGGGTGCACGAATGGCAAAACGTCGTTTTTTCGGATGAATTCAGGTTCTGTTTACAGCATCATGATGGTTGCATTCGTGTTTGGCGACATCGCGGTGAACGCACAATGGAAGCGTGTATTTGTCATCGCCATACTGGCGTATCACCCGGCGTGATGGTATGGGGTGCCATTGGTTACACGTCTCGGTCACCTCTTGTTCGCATTGACGGCATTTTGAACAGTGGACGTAACACTTCAAATGTGTTACGACCTGTGGCTCTACCCTTCATTCGATCCCTGCGAAACCCTACGTTTCAGCAGAATAATGCACGACCGCATGTTGCAGGTCCTGTACGGGCCTTTCTGGATACAGAAATTTTCGACTGTTGCCCTGGCCAGCACATTCTCCACCAACTTAAAACGTCTGGTCAATGGTGGCCGAGCAACTGGCTCGTCACAGTACCCCAGTCACTACTCTTGATGAACTGTGGTATCGCGTTGAAGCTACATGGGCAGCTGTACCCGTACACGGCATCCAAGCTCTGTTTGACTCAATGCCCAGGCTATCAAGGTAGTTATTACGGCCAGAGGTGGTTGTTCTGGGTACTGATTTCTCAGGATGTATGCACCCAAATTGTGTAAAAATGTAATCACATGTCAGTTCTAGTATATGTGTCCAATGAATACCCGTTTATCATCTGCATGTCCTCTTGGTGTAGCAATTTTAATGGTCAGTAGTGTATTCTTACACTTTTAATTTTTGAGCTAAATGTAACACAAGGCTTGTGGGTTCATCCCTTCTTTGTATATATTTCGGTATTTTTTTGTGTATAATTTAAAAAATCTGATTGATGTCTGTATAACTTGTGTCGTTCAGTATGTCTACGTCAGACTCAACCATGGTATTTATCGCATTGATAGATATCTTTGAGAGTCTAAAACATTCAGTATATCATTAGCGGAGAGTATCGCACTTGGACGATAGTGTGCCGGCCGGAGTGGCCAAGCGGTTCTAGGTGCTATAGTCTGGAACCGCGCGCCCGCTACGTTCGCAGATTCGAATCCTGGCTCGGGCATGGATGTGTGTGATGTCCTTAGGTTATTTAGCTTTAAGTAGTTTCTGAGTTCTAGGGGACTGATGACCTCAGAAGTTAAGTCCCATAGTGCTCAGAGCCATTTTTTTTAGACGATAGTGTACCACATGATGTTTCCCGGTATATGTTTCAAGACAGTGCCTGATTGTAGAGTTCCATGAAGGAATGCCTACCAGAAACCGCCGTAAGCAAGCAGTTTCCGGAACTGTTGTTGTGAGGCTTGAAGTTGTATTCTGGCGCGTTTTTAAATATTAGGAGTTCTACATATTTAAGTGCTGTATAATTTATTGAAGCTATTTGGAGGATATTGCTCATTCTTTAAATAGCAAGCTTGACGTCGGATAGAATTCTGCACTTTTAAAACTAATGAGATAAAAAGGGAATGGTTAAGCCATACTCTGTCTGGCGTGCGCCATCTTGTACCTTGAAACAGACGGTCTTCTACCATGGAACAAGGAGCTGACTTCCTTAAATATCTTAAGAATTTTCCCTCTCTGAGAAATAGAAATAATGTGTAGTATAGCTTCTATTTCAAAAGCTTTTAATTTATAACTAGTTTTTGATAATACTTTTTCTAAATGTAATTTTATTTACTGATTATTGGTTTGTAGTAAAAAACAACGGTATAGGGGAACTATAAGTAGCAGAAATGTGATTTATAAGGTAAGTGAGAGGTGTTAGCAGGGAAGACCGCATAAGAAACGACGATATTAGGAATGAACTAGGTAACTGTAATATTAATGAAAGGACTGAATAAACTAAAACAGAATGGAAATATCACCTACAAAGAATGACGGCAGAGAGCATCTCATACCGGGCCCTGCTGTAGAAGACGAAGAAGGGACGTAAGAAGACCCAGAACGAGGCTGCAGTGAAAAGCGAAGACAGTGACAAGATGTTCTTGACTGTAACGCATTTTAAATTTAAATGGAATATTTCTTCCTGTTTACAGCACAGTGTTATACCTCGGAATAGTTTTTCACATCTAGAAAAACCTTACTTTTCCAGAGTAATTTCAAAATAAGACTGTAGCTCACAGAATGTGAGTGCTACCATTTCTAATTACAATAAGGAAATGTTTTAAACTTGTATTACAGACTGGATAGAGGGGAAATCTGAAAAGTGTTTGGAGGTGCAGCACTCTACCTTACATAATATTTCTTGCTTTGTTACCATGTCGAATTGAAGCAATTCAATTTGACACTATTCCTGTAGATGCCACAATGTTTAACTGTCATATTTCTTTAGAAAAACGCTACAGGGAAAAATTAGTACCCCCTTTTAGCGGTTTCAAGTTCACTCAAGACTTATTGCTGCAACAATGCATGTGATGTAGATGAAGTGATTACACTTTCAGTCCAATAGCACAACCGGTTTTGTGGTATCAGATATCAACCCATGCTGAAACACCCATATTTGTACGTACTGTAGCCTCCACTGGCACCAACGCAGTCGATCGTGCAGATGACGAATACTGTCCTGGGATACGTTATTCCACGTCTGCTCGACCTGTACGGGTAGTTCTGTAAAAGTTATTGGCTGACGAGACGCACAAGTCACTTCTCGTCCCATCATATCCCACACATGCACGATTGAAGACAACTCTGGATATCGTTCTGGCCAGGGAACTTGCTGTACGTCCTACGGAGCATGTGGAGTTTCACAGAAAGTGTGTGGGCGAGCATTATTCTATTAGAATAACACATCACCTTTCTCTTTGCAAGAACGGCAAAATCATGGATATAACAACATTATGCACTTACCGAGCGCTCGTCAGCGTCCCTTCCAGAAACTCCACAGGTGAATGAAAGCTGTAGCTCTACGTCAAGTTGTAAAAGAGAGGGATGGAGAGAGCGAGATATATATGCTTGTGTATGATAAACTCCTTCCCTCGAAAAGTTCTCTCCTTCATAGCTCCTCCGTTTTACCAGAGATGACATGCCACTGATCTCATTTGTTCTAAGATTGCATTACACGCGCGGTTCCTATTTGTTACCAGCGCCTTGAGTGGAATGCATAATTTCTTATAAACGTTCACCAACTTGCAGTCTTCTATAGTTGTTGTCCCCTGTACAGAAAACAGCACGTAGGTCGTGAATCCGTTATCTTGAGGCTGTAATAAACTCTTAGCGGGCAATTCATATTATGTGAATTATTAAATTTACAGTTAGTTTGTTTGCATAGGTTGCCACTCGCTATCTATCAGAAGAACAACAGAAACTGCACAATTACATTCAGTTTTAGAGGCACAAATAATTTTCATTCTTCAATAAAATAGTTAACTGCGTATTTCCATAATTACCATCACACTGCTCTCAACTACATTGCTAATAAAGGCTCAACACCGACTGTGACAGACAGCTTGTCCGTCCTCCGAGACTGCCTAACCAGCTACGATCTCATAGCTGAACCTCTTCGCCCGCCTCGAAGTTAGGAGCGATCCGAAGATTACCGAAGTGCTTCGTCTGTCTTTTCGTTCAGCAGTTGATTATTTTTCTTCTGGTTATTAACATCTGTGAAGTTCAAAACTGGTTCAAATGGCTCTGAGCACTATGGGACTTAACATCGGAGGTCATCAATCCCCTAGACTTAGAGCTACTTAAACCTAACTATCCTATGGACATCACATACATCCATGCCCGAGGCAGGATTCGAACCTGCGACCGTAGCAGCAGCGCGGTTCGGGACTGAAGCGCCTAGAACCGCACGACCACAACGGCCGGCACTTGTGAAGTAATGGAATGATAGCAGGCTATTGAGAGATGCATTAATTTGAAATGCAAGTAAATATGCTGTTTAGTTTTTCTAATATTAATGACAAAAGATTATCGTTTCGGCGCAGCAGCCAATCGCGGAAAAACACCAAAATTTTGGGCGGTACCGGATAAACCACCTGTTATCGGCACCTCTTACCACGTTACGTCATCTTGCCACTGCCGCCTTTTCAACTCCTCTAAGAAGAGGTTCTTGTAGCCGAATGCGATGGCTGTAAAGCCATAAATGTTACAGCTTACCGCACCCCAGACCATAAGTCCTGCGGAGGGGCCAGTGTGTCTTGGACGAATGCGCTCTACGATACAGATTCCACAGGTCTACGTTGCACCCACGAACGACCATCGCTTACGTGCAGGCAGAATCTGCTTACATCGCTGAAGACTAGAGATGGGCAAAGTCGTTCATCCTTGGGAACTAGTTCACTGGTGACCGCTCTTTTTTGGGAACCGTTCATTTTTACTCGTTAACCGTTCATTGTGCTTGGTATATGGTTCTTATGAAAAACTGAAAATTAGTAGCATAGGTGACTGAAGATGGAAGGCGCCAAGAGGGGGCACTTGCCTCCCTCTTGGAGTACAGTGTTTTTATTGATAGCAGAATTCTCACACACTTGTAATTTTCGTAATTCTTCAAAACATCTCGTTTAGCCAACTGTAGCGTTATGTGGCTGATCACAGCGAAATAATATAAGGTGGTGCACGAAAAACCGGCTCGCCAATTACGCACGATTTGTTGACCGCTAAGAGCAGAATAGGTAAACATGTAATAATTAGACAGTCGAGAAATAACAAATAAGCTGAAACTTCCTGGCAGATTAAAACTGTGTGCCGGACCGAGACTCGAACTCGGGACATTTGCCTTTCGCGGGCAAGTGCTCTACCAACTGAGCTACCCAAGCGCGACTCACGCCCCGTCCTCACAGATTTACTTCCGCCAGTACGTCTCCTACCTTCCAAACTTTACAGAAGGAAGGGCTTGTGAGCCCAGACATGTGAACGCGAACTGTTGCGAACTCTGCCAGATGTTTCATATCAGCGCACACTCCGCTGCAGAGTGAAAATCTCATTCTGGAAGCAAATAAGCTAATGCAAGCAACTTCGAAACAATAGATGTCGATTGGTAAGCGACAATGAGCAGTCTAGCACTCGGGGCCGACTTTTCGTGCGCCACCCTGTACCACTGAAATAATATTGTGGGAGTCAACATATTCTGTTTACAAAATGTGATACCATGCACTCGATTACGAAGCGCGGACTTCATTCGGTTGTAAGTCAGACAACCGAATGAACCGAATGAACGATCAGTTTTACCGTGGATCAAAAAAATGGCCACTCGTGTGTGCCCTGGTGACGTCCTTGCATGTGTAATAACAAAAAATCTTGCCTTTTTACAAGTATTTCTTCTGCTGTTTACCGAAATAATGAAGTAAGCTGATACGCCGTTTTGTTACCTGGAAAGATGTATTACATACCACGTAATTTTTATGTATTTTACGTAATTATAAAATACGTTCCTGTCGTGGACGCTGAATATACACTCCTGGAAATGGAAAAAAGAACACATTGACACCGGTGTGTCAGACCCACCATACTTGCTCCGGACACTGCGAGAGGGCTGTACAAGCAATGATCACACGCACGGCACAGCGGACACACCAGGAACCGCGGTGTTGGCCGTCGAATGGCGCTAGCTGCGCAGCATTTGTGCACCGCCGCCGTCAGTGTCAGTCAGTTTGCCGTGGCATACGGAGCTCCATCGCAGTCTTTAACACTGGTAGCATGCCGCGACAGCGTGGACGTGAACCGTATGTGCAGTTGACGGACTTTGAGCGAGGGCGTATAGTGGGCATGCGGGAGGCCGGGTGGACGTACCGCCGAATTGCTCAACACGTGGGGCGTGAGGTCTCCACAGTACATCGATGTTGTCGCCAGTGGTCGGCGGAAGGTGCACGTGCCCGTCGACCTGGGACCGGACCGCAGCGACGCACGGATGCACGCCAAGACCGTAGGATCCTACGCAGTGCCGTAGGGGACCGCACCGCCACTTCCCAGCAAATCAGGGATACTGTTGCTCCTGGGGTATCGGCGAGGACCATTCGCAACCGTCTCCATGAAGCTGGGCTACGGTCCCGCACACCGTTAGGCCGTCTTCCGCTCACGCCCCAACATCGTGCAGCCCGCCTCCAGTGGTGTCGCGACAGGCGTGAATGGAGGGACGAATGGAGACGTGTCGTCTTCAGCGATGAGAGTCGCTTCTGCCTTGGTGCCAATGATGGTCGTATGCGTGTTTGGCGCCGTGCAGGTGAGCGCCACAATCAGGACTGCATACGACCGAGGCACACAGGGCCAACACCCGGCATCATGGTGTGGGGAGCGATCTCCTACACTGGCCGTACACCACTGGTGATCGTCGAGGGGACACTGAATAGTGCACGGTACATCCAAACCGTCATCGAACCCATCGTTCTACCATTCCTAGACCGGCAAGGGAACTTGCTGTTCCAACAGGACAATGCACGTCCGCATGTATCCCGTGCCACCCAACGTACTCTAGAATGTGTAAGTCAACTACCCTGGCCAGCAAGATCTCCGGATCTGTCCCCCATTGAGCATGTTTGGGACTGGATGAAGCGTCGTCTCACGCGGTCTGCACGTCCAGCACGAACGCTGGTTCAACTGAGGCGCCAGGTGGAAATGGCATGGCAAGCCGTTGCACAGGACTACATCCAGCATCTCTACGATCGTCTCCATGGGAGAATAGCAGCCTGCATTGCTGCGGAAGGTGAATATGCACTGTACTAGTGCCGACATTGTGCATGCTCTGTTGCCTGTGTCTATGTGCCTGTGGTTCTGTCAGTGTGATCATGTGATGTATCTGACCCCAGGAATGGTGTCAATAAAGTTTCCCCTTCCTGGGACAATGAATTCACGGTGTTCTTATTTCAATTTCCAGGAGTGTAATACGAAAGGAACCAGAAATTCGGAGTTCAAAAAGGGTTTGTAACAGATCTAGAATGGACGTGCGAAGCGAACGAACAACTCGGCAGTGGAACAGCGACAAGTGGTCACTCGAAGAAGGACGACGCTGGCCGACCGAGACCGAGACAGACGGGAACGAGACCGGCCTACGTGCCGTTCGGGAACGAGACCGACCGTTTCCCGTTCCCGGGAACTATAAGCAGAAAGCCGCGACCGAAGTGAACTACGAAAGACCGTTCCCCAGATCTCGTTCCTCGCTCCTTCCGTTCGTCTTGGTAAACCCTTCCTTTGGCGCCGTTAGTTGGCGTACGTCTCTAGTGAAGACCATGGCGCGCCATTCCATCCTCGAACGATGGCGCCAGTCAGTCCATGCACGTCGATGCTGTGACGTGGGTGGGAGACGGGCTTGAGGTATACGTGCCTGTACTCCCGCTGCTAATAACCGGCTTGAAACAGTTCGTCTTGGCACGTCTGGTTGCTGTACGACCTGCCACCGCTGCCCTTACGATACGATGATTCTGGTTGGGGTCTGTGCTTTTGTGGAAGTCCAGAACCTCGTCTACGGCTGCGAGAATGTTCACGTGAGCACTTCCCGCATCTCGTGGTCGTGCGGTAGCGTTCTCGCTTCCCACGCCCGGGTTCCCGGGTTCGATTCCCGGCGGGGTCAGGGATTTTCTCTGCCTCGTGATGGCTGGGTGTTGTGTGTGATGTCCTTAGGTTAGTTAGGTTTAAGTAGTTCTAAGTTCTAGGGGACTGATGACCATCGATGTTAAGTCCCATAGTGATCAGAGCCATTTGAGCCACGTGAGCACTGATACCATAGTCATTGGACAACCGGCACCAACTTGTGTAGCAATGCTCCGAAAGGACCATCCTGCCACACGGTACGCCGAAATTTGATCTCTTTCAAACTTGCTCAGCTGGCTGTAGGAAGAACGAGCCTCTGTGGCGTGTTGCTTGCTTCACACAAATGGCTCTGAGCACTATAGGACTCAACTTCTGAGGTCATTAGTCCCCTAGAACTTAGAACTAGTTAAACCTAACTAACCTAAGGACATCACACACATCCATGCCCAAGGCAGGATTCGAACCTGCGACCGTAGCGGTCTCGCGATTCCAAACTGCAGCGTTTAGAACCGCACGGCCACTTCGGCCGGCTTGCTTCACACATCTGCACCACACTGGGCCTTGTGGTTGGGAGCATTTCCCATTAAAGGATAGACAAACATGGCTCTCTGATAGCTATGTCACTAGGCTATCTGTCGGCAGATGACGTTGAAGCCATTTCAATACGCCTACTATCCCCCAGTGTATTCCATCATAGTACCAAAATCGACGTCGTCTTTCCATGAGTACTAACTTTTTCCCATCAGTGTAACAGTCTATGTACACCTGCAAACTGTCAGTCGTAATTTTTTAAATTTTCTGTTCAGTGTTAAATTGTCTGACGACGGCCTACAAAACTGAAAGACAGTTCACAACAAAATATAAAATCAAGGAAGAATGTAAATTTGTGGTAAGGTCTTATGGGACCAAACTGCAGGGGTCATCGGTCCCTAAGCCTACACACTACTTAATCTGACGTAAACTAACTTACGCTAAGGACAACACACATACCCACGCCCGAGGGAGGACTGGAATCACCGCACCGCACGGACCGTGACAAGGCGCCTCAGACCGTGAGGGAAGAACATTAGACAATTACAAAGGCGCATGTCGTCGGTCTGGGGAAGAATAAGGAATGAAATCAGCCGTATCGTATTCGAAATCGACATCCCGGCATTCAGCTTAACCGCCTGAGTAGCAGTGGTTTCTGGCTCAAATGGTTCAAATGGCTCTGAGCACTATGGTACTTAACATCTGCGGTCATCAGTCCCCTAGAACTTAGAACTACTTAAAGCTAACTAACCTAAGGACATCACACACATCCATGCCCGAGGCAGGATTCGAACCTGCGACCGTAGCGGTGGCGCTGTTCCGGACTGAAGCGCCTAGAACCGCTCGGCCACAACGGCCGGCCAGTGGTTTCTGTCCGCCATTTCATTAACATTTTTGAGAAGTACTACTGCCTCTCCAATGAAACCACCTAAGCCATTGACATTTAGTGATATGAATGTGGCGCATTGTAGCAGTCACGAAGTTCAAAGCAACAATCGACGTGGAGATATTGCTACGTGATTGTAGAAGATTGCAACACGAGGCTTTTCTTTTTACAGTTTATCTACAGTTGTTGTAACGTGAATTTGAGTTACTACTGTTACGATTAGGTTGGAAATGAAACAAATAGAGCTGCATGTGCTTGTGATAGAAATGTAGTAGATTTTAGGCTCCTTTTTGGTTCTTATTTGGGACTATAATTTATTTTAGACGTAATGATCTCATAGAAGTTTGGAGATGAGGGACTGCATCTACGAAAGACGCGAAACGATGGGTGTTGAAAAATGTGTGTCCAAGTGGTTACAAAGTGAAACCATAACTTTAAACATTTTATTGTTTACTTTTAGCCTTTTTCTCCTCGTACTCGTTGCTTACTACGACAATAGGGGTTAATTTTATGAAAAATTATGATATTATTATCTTTTTAGATTGTTGAGAGTCAGAGGGTGAGGCGACACGGAAAACTTATAAATCTGGTCGACGAGAAAGGGGTTTCAATCACAGTATTATCGGTAGCGTTTCCAGTGTCTTACCGCACCGCTACTTCTCCTCTTTTCCAATCTCAGACCGGACATATACCGAAGAGCCAAAGAAACTGGTACACTTGGCTGATATCGTGTAGGGACCCCGCAAGCACTCAGAAGTGCCGCAACACGACGTGCCGTGGACTCGACTAATGATCAAGTAGTGCTGCAGGGAACTGACTCCATGAATCTTACAGGGCTGTCCATAAATCCTTAAGAGTACGAGGGGGTGGACACATCTTCTGAACAGCAAGTTGCAAGGCATCCCAGATGTGCTCAATAACGTTCCTGTCTGGGGAGTTTGGTCTCCAGCAGAAGTTTTTAACTCAGAAGAGTGTTCCAGGAGCCATTCTGAAGCAGTTATGTACGTGTGGGGTCCTAATGAAACTGCCCAAGTCCGTCGGAATCCACAATGGATATGAACGGTTACAGTTCATCAGACAAGATGCTTACGTACGTGTCACCTATCATAGTCGTATGTGGAGGTATGAGGAGTCCCATATCACTCCAACTGCACCTTCCCCATACCATTACAGAGCCTCCACCAGCTTGTACAGTCCAGAGCTGACATGTAGGGTCCATGGATTCATGAGGTTGTCTCCATACCGGTACACATCCATCCGTTCGATAAAATCTGAACCGAGACTCGTCCGACCAGGCAACATGTTTCCAGTCATCAACAATCCAATGTCGGTGTTGATGGACCCAGGCGAGTTGTAAAGCTTTGTGTCGTGCAATCATCAAGAGTACACGAGTGGGCCTTCGGCTTCGAAAGCCCATATCGGTTTCGTTGAATGGTTTGCACGCTGATACTTGTTGATGGCCCAGCATTGATATCTGCAGCCATTTGTGGAAGGTTGCGCCTTTGTCAAGTTGAACGATTCTCTTCAGTCGTCGTTGGTACCGTTCTTGCAGGATCTTTTTCCGGACGCGGAGATTTGATGTTGTACCGGATTCCTGATATTCACGGTACACCCTTAAAATGGTTGCACGGGAAAATCCCCTCTTCATCGATACCTCGGAGATGCTGTGTCCCATCGCTCGTGCGCCGGCTATAACACCACATTCAAACTCAAATTTGGAGAGCCTCCCATTTTAGCAACAGTAACCGATTTAACAACTGCACCAGATACGTGTTGTCTTATATAGGCGTTGCTGAATTCAGCGCCGTACTCGGCCTGTTTACATATATTTGCATTTGAATACGTCTGCCTATACCAGTTTCTTTGACGCTTCAGTGTAAGTAATAATTGTATAAATGGTGCGCAGGCGGTAGAGCGGTGCTGCAAAAGGGAGTATAAGAGCTGCTGTTGAAAGAAATAATTAAATGTGATGCGTAATTAGACGAATTAATTACGAGGTACGCATCTCGTAAGTATGATGTGGAGGGTGCCCTTTTGAGGTGAGAGGCTTGTCAAGAGACAGTAATGGTTCATAAATATACATTATGCGCAGAAATTAATTAATGGATTAAGAAGCAAAATAGGAGGGGAAGAACAGGAACCTGACTGCGTCAGCCGCACATTTCTAGTGGCCTGCTGACGACGCTGGGTTAGGTGAGGGAGAGGGGAGGGGAGAAGACGTGTAATTGAGACGCACGACTTGCGTCCGAGAATGTGCGGTGCAGGGCTGTTCATCCGTACCGCGGGGGTTGCACTCAGAGACGTCGTGTGTTAACAAGTAGGGGAAGGGTCCCTAGGTAGCAGCGCGGAAAACTACACTACTGCCCATGAAAATCGCAAACCATGAAGTCAGCACGCAACAAGCGTCAAATCGTCATCAACTGTGGTGCCTGTACATGCTCGGGTATGCAATGGGGCCAGTAGAAATACGCTCCTGTCATAGCACTTCACAATGAATGTGCTTTTATAAATGAAATGACACAGTTTCTGAAACTTTACCTGTCTCACACATACTTTCACTCTCTGCTTTAGTCTGTATACATAAAATCAAACCTGTATGACATCAATAAACTTTATGATACTGTGTACATTTCATTTTTGTGGGTACCTGCTCCTGAATTTCAGGATGATCCCCCACTTACGTACGATGCTGAACATGGAGTGCCTCGGTAATTCTGTTCGTGTGTAAGGGGGAATTTAAAGCAAACTGGGGCAGCAGTAGCAGTTTTGATTCAGGAGGGAGGCATGCCAGGGTAATGCGTGAACCTCAATGCGAAGGTGGTTTAATGGCTAATGCACCTGCCTTCTAAACAGGAGACCCGGATTCGATTCCCGGCCTTGATACAGATTTTCACTGCCCCCTTCAGTCAGTATACACAGAATATGCTTTTTTTACGGATCTAGAAACATTACTTACTGATCTTATAGACCACAAATATGTTTTCGACGTTGACATGTCACAGAAGGGTCAGACATATTTTAACTTGTAAGTAATGTTTACAGGTCTGTAATAACCGTTTGTTTCTACGCCCTGCATTGTGAGATACGTATACTTTATTAATTTTTAGTTCAACATGCACTTGAGGATGGCTGAAATGCACAAATCATGATTGTGTAGAACAAATGAACAGTTAAGAGTCAAATGGCGGAAATTACTTTCAAAAATTTCTATTCGACTGCGGTCCCCCACGAAGGAAAGAACACTTCCATTTTCATTAAAATACTGACGGAAAAGTGGTGTACCAGTTGCCTCGTTCTCTCTCGCTCAGCAACTCAAACATTTTCTCGAAAATTTTGGAATTCTAACATACTCACACTCTTTTTTAATATGCAATTCACCTACCATTCCCACAAGCTCCCTTAACTTTAACTCGATGTAAGCCACTCATACCCATCCACTGCCATTTGCCCTTTCTCCCCCACACATTCAGCACAACTCATTATCTCTTTCTGTCTCTCTAATTCTGATTATCTCTTTGTGTCTCTCTAATTGTCACTGTCCCCTATCTCGTAGCCACAGCCTCTTTAGTCCTGTCCTACTAATACTGTCTCCTGACTCTGTCACTATCTACCTCGCGTTCTCTCTTATTGCTACTATCTCATTCCTTCCTTCTCACTGCTGCTGGCTCTTCTTACTATCGCTTCCTCTCTCTTCCTTGTTGTCATAGATTCCGTCTCTCATTATCACTGGCTCTCACCCAGTTCCACTATTTCTTTATTCCCGAGACTGTACGATCCTGCACAGCTGGGAGAACAGTTGCCAGACCTCTCTGGCGCTAGTCACACGGGGTCAATGAAATAGTGCATAGCGTTGAGTACGGGCGTCTTACCCATGTGTATTCTGACGAGGCAACGATGCTACCGCTGTCGAATTTAGATAGGCACTGTTACCGGTTCCTCTTTACTGCACGAGACACAACTCTATAAGTTCAGTCTCCTTCTCTCTCAGCATAAAAAAAGAGCGAATACGTTCGCCTGCCAAAATGTTTGGCAAAATTTTTAAAGGTAGAGTAAGCCAGTTGGTACCACACTTTTCAGTCCGTCTTTTAACAAACAGGACCATAGTCGTCTTTTAAGTGCTGCGAGAGATGCATTAGTGCGTTGGTTCTCTTCTGTTCCCTGCTATAGCACGATATGCCACTCATAAGAAAAGAATGTTGTGGGCTAGTAAAATTTTGACAATTTACTTCCGAATTTTAAGTGGAAGCCTATTACAAAAGGAGTTTCCCAGTTTCGGATGATAACGGATACACTTTACAGCATATTTCTCCGTGTCACTTTATAAACTACGTTTCGCCCCACAGCGAATATTACGTGCGTATTTTGTGTGTACATGGAGGGTAACTTGACTCCTCTGTATATTGGAAACGGATAAAGATATCAATAAAACTTTCGACGATTTTCGAGATAGAGATTTTATGAACATGTTTTAAAAAATTCGACCATTTGCAATGCACAAACGTCCTAGAGTTCATGGTTCGGTTTCGGTGCTCAGAAACCATGTTTCTCAGATTTTCTCAGAAAACGCCCACGAACTATATGTTGCCTCCAGACGCTCCTTAGCCGGCCGAAGTGGCCGACCGGTTCTAGGCGCTACAGTCTGGAACCGGGCGACCGCTACGGTCGCAGGTTCGAATCCTGCCTCGGGCATGGATGTGTGTGATGTCCTTAGGTTAGTTAGGTTTAAGTAGTTCTAAGTTCTAGGGGACTGATGACCTCAGAAGTTAAGTACCATAGTGCTCAGAGCCATTTGAAGCAGACGCTCATTAAGACGCACCACAGACATGCAAAAAGAACCATCCGATATTTGCTTGTGCAGGGGGAAATGAATAAAATTCTAAATTTGGCCTTTTACTGTAGGATAGTTGTAGAAGACGATCCTTCTGTTGGGTATACAAGTGGTCCATAGACCTAGAGCTATCCAAAACTCTTGACCCTACATTTTTATCACCAGTGGAAACTATCCAGAAAAATCCTGTTTTTGTGGCCTCCGCTTAGGTAGCGACATGCGTTCCGATTAGATTTCAGTACTACTAGACATAGAATATAGGGACCAGGCCGCCCACATTCTGTGCACAGGGAAAGATCACGCAGCATATTTTTCGTTCAGAACTGGGATCTGAGATTTGTTCGTTCCTGAAATTATGGCGTCGTGTCTCGTGAAATGAAGACGAACAGCCACAAGCGCCTGTCTAAATTCGGCAGCGGTAGCATCGTGGCCTGCCCACGGTCGTGGGAATATAGAATCGATGGGTAAGAGGGCCATACTCAACGCCACGCACTGCCCCTATGCGACTAGCGCCAGAGAGGTCTGGCAATGATTCTACCAGCTGTGGAGGATCGCACAACCACACAACATGTCCTTAGTTGCTATATGAGCTTGTCTGCAATAAGACTGTTAGCCGATATTTCTCTATAGAATCAGTTTCCTACCATATAAGTGTGAGGGTTCTCGGTTACCATCAGTCTCGCAACAGTAATTAAAAATGGTGATAACACAGGGAAGTTGCCATATATTTGACGACCAGCGAGGGATCTGTAAAAATGACCATTACATGTAGTTCTCTTTGTACAATTTCCTTTCAAGTTGGGTGATTATACACTCCTGGAAATTGAAATAAGAACACCGTGAATTCATTGTCCCAGGAAGGGGAAACTTTATTGACACATTCCTGGGGTCAGATACATCACATGATCACACTGACAGAACCACAGGCACATAGACACAGGCAACAGAGCATGCACAATGTCGGCACTAGTACAGTGTATATCCACCTTTCGCAGCAATGCAGGCTGCTATTCTCCCATGGAGACGATCGTAGAGATGCTGGATGTAGTCCTGTGGAACGGCTTGCCATGCCATTTCCACCTGGCGCCTCAGTTGGACCAGCGTTCGTGCTGGACGTGCAGACCGCGTGAGACGACGCTTCATCCAGTCCCAAACATGCTCAATGGGGGACAGATCCGGAGATCTTGCTGGCCAGGGTAGTTGACTTACACCTTCTAGAGCACGTTGGGTGGCACGGGATACATGCGGACGTGCATTGTCCTGTTGGAACAGCAAGTTCCCTTGCCGGTCTAGGAATGGTAGAACGATGGGTTCGATGACGGTTTGGATGTACCGTGCACTATTCAGTGTCCCCTCGACGATCACCAGTGGTGTACGGCCAGTGTAGGAGATCGCTCCCCACACCATGATGCCGGGTGTTGGCCCTGTGTGCCTCGGTCGTATGCAGTCCTGATTGTGGCGCTCACCTGCACGGCGCCAAACACGCATACGACCATCATTGGCACCAAGGCAGAAGCGACTCTCATCGCTGAAGACGGCACGTCTCCATTCGTCCCTCCATTCACGCCTGTCGCGACACCACTGGAGGCGGGCTGCACGATGTTGGGGCGTGAGCGGAAGACGGCCTAACGGTGTGCGGGACCGTAGCCCAGCTTCACGGAGACGGTTGCGAATGGTCCTCGCCGATACCCCAGGAGCAACAGTGTCCCTAATTTGCTGGGAAGTGGCGGTGCGGTCCCCTACGGCACTGCGTAGGATCCTACGGTCTTGGCGTGCATCCGTGCGTCGCTGCGGTCCGGTCCCAGGTCGACGGGCACGTGCACCTTCCGCCGACCACTGGCGGCAACATCGATGTACTGTGGAGACCTCACGCTCCACGTGTTGAGCAATTCGGCGGTACGTCCACCCGGCCTCCCGCATGCCCACTATACGCCCTCGCTCAAAGTCCGTCAACTGCACATACGGTTCACGTCCACGCTGTCGCGGCATGCTACCAGTGTTAAAGACTGCGATGGAGCTCCGTATGCCACGGCAAACTGGCTGACACTGACGGCGGCGGTGCACAAATGCTGCGCAGCTAGCGCCATTCGACGGCCAACACCGCGGTTCCTGGTGTGTCCGCTGTGCCGTGCGTGTGATCATTGCTTGTACAGTCCTCTCGCAGTGTCCGGAGCAAGTATGGAGGGTCTGACACACCGGTGTCAATGTGTTCTTTTTTCCATTTCGAGGAGTGTAGTTTACATTCTTTTAGTCCTCTTACACTCTCCAGTCTTACTAATGTGAACACCTGTAAAAAGCCTGAACAACCATCTTCTGCAGTGAGGACCGTTGCGAGACATGATGGAGGAAGAGTCGGTGAGGTTCTGGAAGCTACCGGTGGGGATCTTCAAAAGATATCAGATTAATCAATGAAACCCGTAAAGCAAAGTAAATTTCCTAATTGTGTGACTGGCAACTGAATTTTTTTTCCTAAATGTTTAGATTGCTGAGAAAATAACAGCTATGAATAAAACTGTAAATTTGTGATTTCTGGTGATTTTTTAAGTAGAAGGAATGTGTATTGCAAAGGACATCTACCGAGGTCATTTGACAAAGAGATATTTGAGTGGCCTGTTGTCAGCATATACGTACGGTGAATGCTCACAGTCACCTTCGCAGGAAGTTCAGTAGATGACACTAAAATAAAAGCTGCTGTTAGACCGGTAATTTTCGAAGCAAATTAAGCGTCGTTCGAAGCGACGTCGTTGTGCGTCAGCGGAAAATAGAGTATGCTCGCAAATATACGTGCAAGTAATTAAACATTCACAGCATCCGTTAATGAATGCGATTTCTGTTATGTGCTAAAATTGCGAACAGTAATCGCTTTCGTGGAATAAAGAATAATAGAGCGCACGCTCTGCTTTTAGTTATTATGTTGTCTTTATTGAACTGTGGCATCAGTTATGTGGAGAAAAAAAATATTCACAATATACTATGATACAGAAATGAAACACATATGGGAAAGCGGAAAAGAGATGGATCCATAAATGCTTTGTCTCCCCTAGAACGTGAAAGAAATCGCACTGCCTGCGTACGGAACTGTGTGAAATGAACTCCCTTCCAATGTTTTCACTGTGTTGATAACACAGAATCTACTAAAGATTGTTTGGGGAATTCTTATTGAAACTGGCAATGCGTGTGTGTGTTTGTGTGTGTGTGTGTGTGTGTGTGTGTGTGTGTGTGTGTGTGTGTATGTATGCGCGCGCGCGCTCGCTGTTTAGAAACTAGTTTGTTCTGTTAAGAAACAGAGAGTTTTTCGGTGCTACACTTATTTCAATGTTGTCGATAACATGCGTGTAAATTATGCAGTTTGTGGGTAGGGTGACGAACTCAATGGAAGGGCAGCCTCGATAATTCTGAACTGTCTGTACCACTATACCAAGTGGGCAATACAGGAAAAATAAAAATGAAAGAGGTGAACTATCAGAAACCACTCAAAATGATGTTGTGGTCTATGCAGAAAAATATGCAGAAATATAAAAATTTGAAGGACAATGCTTTGTTCTTTTATTGTTGTCATTATCACAGTTCCCTGTTGTAAAGCTTATTTTTTTCCCAACTGAGGAGCACGTTTGCTCGGCATGAGTTTTCCTCCCATTCTCTCTTCACCCCTGTATTTCTTCTACCATCCTGTAAATTATCGAAGATATTTTGATTATTAATTATCCGTCTGAATTATTTGTAACTTCAGTTATTTCGTCACGTACGTCAATTTCCCTAACGTCT
Organism: Schistocerca nitens; assembly: GCF_023898315.1. NCBI lineage: Eukaryota > Metazoa > Arthropoda > Insecta > Orthoptera > Acrididae > Schistocerca > Schistocerca nitens. The sequence goes on from NC_064623.1 coordinate 107,156,467, forward strand.
TCATGAAATTCCGTTAGTCTGTTGTCTCATTTATAGATCAATAAATCTAGGTTCGAAATTCCCTTTGCGATTCACGTAAGTGAAGGGTTTCAGTCGTCGTTTTCCAATTGTATGTGACATTTATTCGAACTTTACAAGTTTACTTTGATTTCCACTTCATCCAGATTCCATTACCGCGTTGTTGTCATGGTATATTCCTGACAACCTTACTTTCGTATTATTCGATATTTTGGTTTGGCTTCAAGTACCAGTTTCCGGTTCCCACGTGTAACGTACTACAGTTTTAAGAAACGTGTCGTGAGGTCATACTTTTGCGTTTTTGACAGATACTTTTCGGTATAAGGGGCAATGAAATGACAACCGAACATCCGTCACAACGGGATAATGGAGTGGTTCCATTCAAAAGTAAACATCACACGATTTAAGACGTTTATTCCACTGAGAGATGAGACGATCACTTCTCGTTTCGTAGAACGCAGTCGACCCTGAGGGATCTACAAACCATACCCACTCTTGCACTTCCTCCTCCGTCTGAAACGGACGTCCGCCCACGTCTTCTTTCCTGTCGCCAAAGATGTGAACCGAGTGAGGTGGCGCAGTGGTTACCACACTGGACTCGCATTCGGGAAGACAACGGTTCAATCCCGCGTCCGGCCACCCTGATTTAGGTTTTCCGTGATTTCCCTAAATCGCTCCAGGCAAATGACGGGATGGTTTCTTTGAAAGGGCAAGGCCGACTTCCTTCCCCATCCTTCCCTAGTCTGATGAGACCGATGACCTCGCTGTTTGGTCTCTTCCCCAAAACAACCCAACCCAACCCAAAGATGTAAAAAAACACGCGGTGAACGGTCCGGGCTGTACGGAAGACGCTGTAGTGTTCCCCAACCATATCGCTGAAGCGTATCCTTCGTCAGATTGGCAATGTGGGGGAGGATGTTGTCGTGAAACAGGGTGATACCCGTTCGACGGCATTCCTGGGCGCCTAGCAGTTTCTGCAAAGTGTCGTGATAGCGATGCGCACTGATTGAGGTTTCGCTCTCGAAGAACCCGACTAGCAGAGGGCACCTACAGTCAAAGGGAAAGGTAATCATGACCTTTCCGGAACTTGTATGAACTGCGTTTAATTTATTTAGCTGGGAAGATGTGGGATATTTCCACTGCTGGCTTTATAGTTTGCCCCTGGGCTCTCCAAAAGTTAAAGAGCATCTTCGAAGACTTCACTTTGATGGTGATGAAGCGGAGCAACGGTTGTGGATTCGTCAACAAAGTCATTCTACAGTGACCATAACAACAAAGAAATGTGTTCGCCACCACGCTGACTACACTGATAAATACGCTGGAGCGCCAAAGAAACTGGTATAGGCATGCAAATTCGAATACACAGATATGTAAATACGCAGAATACGGCACTGCGGTCGGCAACGTCTATATAAAGGTATAAGAGTCTAGCGCAGTTGTTAGATCGGTCACTGCTGCTAGAATGGCAGGTTATCAAGATTTAAGTGAGTTTGAACATGGTGTTATACTCGGAGCTCGAGCCATGGGACATAGCATATCCGGTCGATGAAGCAGGTGGATTGTCCAGTATGACCATTTCACGACTGTATCGTCAATATCGGGAATCCGCTAAAACATCAAATCTCCGACATCTCTGAGACCAGAAAAAGATCGCGCAAGAGCGGGACCAACGTCGACTGAAGAGAATCGCTCAACGGGACAGAAATGCAACTCTTCCGCAAATTGCTACAGATTTAGATGCTGGACCATCAACAAGTGTCAACGAAACATCATCGACATGGACTTTCGGAGCCGAAGGCCCACTCGTGTACCCTTGATGACTGTACGACACAAAACTTCACGCCTCGCCTGGGCCCGTCAACACCGACATTGAACTGGTGACGACTGGAAACATGTTGCCTGGTCTGACAAGTCTCGTTTCGAATTGTCTCGAGCACGTGGATGTGTGCGCGTATGGGGATAACCTCACGAATCCATGGATCCTGCATGTTAGCAGCGGACTGTTCAAGCTGGTGGAGCTCTGTAATAGTGTGGGGCGTGTGCAGTTGGAGTGATACGGGACACCACATACGACTAGATACGACTCTGAAAGGTGACCGGAAGTAACACTACTGTTTGATCACCTGCATCCATTCATGTCGTTTGCGCATTCCGACGAACTTGGGCAATTCCAGCAGGACAATGCGACGCCCCAGACTTCCAGAATTGCTACTGAGTTGCTCCAGGAACACTCTTCCGAGTTGAAACACTTCCACTGGCCACCAAACTCCTCAGACATGAACATTATTTGGCATATCTGGGATGCTTTCCAACGTGTTGTTCAGAAGAAACTCGTACTCTTACGGATTTATGGACAGTCATGAAGTATTAACGGTGTCAGTTCCCTCCAACACTACTTCAAACATTAGTCGAGTCCCTGCCAAGTCGTGTTGGGGCACTTCATCATGATCGTGGGGGCCCTACACGATATTAGACAGGAGTAACTGTTTCTTTCGCTCTTCAGTGTAAATATACAGACGTTATGAATAACGATGTGGAGTGTTAATAAGATCTGTTTTATTCATAAGCCTTTAAAAGTTTTCATTACTTTTCAACACGCCCTTGTATCTGTAAGTCTGGTAGGTAGCTGTTTCATTCTCTCTTTCTGTCACAACATACACTGTCTCTCTTAGTGTTTAATGTTTGATACTGCCCCTCCAAGCACACATCAAACCTGTCTAGGCCTCATTCTTTCCTCATTGGCAGCCTGGTGCTTCCCGTCCCATATGATTCATTACTTATTGAGCTACTATTGTCTCGTTAGGGTACCATCTACGCCGCTGCACCGACGTCCGGCCACAAGCAGACCGCCCTTTGTTGTCGGGGCTTTCGGTGTGTAGGACAAGACCGCAGCAGGGCTAGACCTAACAGCGTGACTGCGGAATAATGCAGGCTGCTGGCGCCGGGCGTACAAGAGTGCGGCACTGGCCACGCGTCTACATTGCGGAAGGCCCGCTGAATAATGGAGGGTACGTGACGAGACGCGAGCGGCCGTTCTCCGTCCGCTACGGCATGGAACAGCCTCCAGCGCGCCTGCCACGATCACTAAGCTGTGGAGATGCCGTGTGTGCAGTGTCAGCCGAAAATGTTGGCAGCTCGTGATGCCAGTGGCGGAGACTTGCGAAATTAATTCTATGACGAGGCTTATCAGAAGGAACGGCTATTCAGTTCGTGGCATTATGTCAAAGCTGTCGAGCTAACCGAGACGTGACGCCGTTCATCCAAGTCATGAGGATCAACACATAGGGAGGTTTGTTTTGAAAAATGGCTCTGAGCACTATGCGACTTAATTTCTAAGGTCATCAGTCGCCTAGAACTTAGAACTAATTAAACCTAACTAACCTAAGGACATCACACGCATCCATGCCCGAAGCAGGATTCGAACCTGCGACCGTAGCGGCCGCTCGGTTCCAGACTGCAGCGCCTAGAACCGCTCGGCCTCTCCGGCCGGCCGAGGTTTGCATTCCGCGGCGCTTCAGTGAATAAAATAGCCAGAGTCCTGAACAAACGAAGGAATCAGAGCAGTCTTCCAGTCAACCGATAAAATCTAAGAAACGTTGTGAGCTGTTAATGACAATCTCAACATGAGAATATTAGTCGTTTACGAGGTCACTTCAAAAAATGTCGAATTATTCGTAATTTCACGCCAGGTGTGTTGGAGCGAAATGCAACTGGCATCCCTGCACAAACCTGTAATATGTGACTGACGGAAGTTTCATTGAAACTTCCTTGTAGATTAAAACTGTGTACCGGACCGAGACCCGAACTCGGGACCTGTGCCTTTCGCGGGCAACACTCCTGGAAGAAAGGATATTGCACAGACATTGAGCCGTGCTGTGGCTCACGTTGGTGCTGTTGGTAGGTTTCCGCCGTCTGTTGGAGGGCAGACGGTATCGTTTAGTCGGCATGGTTGCGGTTGTTTGCCTTCTCGTGTTGACTGGCGCTACTCGGTTTCGCAAGCGTTGCCTGTCCGCTAGTGGCAGCAACGGCCGTCATCGATATGTAGTAACTGTTTTTCTATCTTTAGGGCGACGTCGTTGTTTTTGCCGGGTCCTGTGAGTGGCGAGTCGGTTGGAGACTGAGGAGAAGCCAGATCCTGGCAGTGACCGAACACGCCGGGACCGCTAGCGGCACGCGTGGACTGCCAGATGGAAGGGCTGTGGTCACGAGGGTGCACGACTTCCTCGTAAACCGGATCCAGCAAGCCTTAAGGGGAGTGCATTTCAATCCAAGTACAGGAACCTCCACCATTGTGATTCTCCAGTGACTTGGGTTGGTGTTGCTGCTCGCAGTGCCGCCGAGGCGTCAGGCAGCGAGTGGAAGGCGGGTCTGCTTAGCTTTCCTGTACTTCTTGTTGCTATTTACTGCGTTCAACTTGTTACAATTTGTTAAGTTCAACCAGCGGTAATTTTTCTTCCCTGGTGGCCGCTTAGGCCCCAGTTACCTGCCCTGGAGTTTGTAACGGCAGTGTACGTTTCTTCGCCTTGCCGCTGCTGTCGGGTAAGGCGTGTAGTTTTGACAGCTTTCTTGATTGTAGGCCGGTTGGTGACTCCTCTGCTCTGGTGGTAATGATTCCTTTCCTGTTCCGTTGGCTCTGGACGTAGTGCACAGCGCCGGTTCTGGGTTTGGCGTATTGTTCCATCGTCGCATTTGGTTTATCGGACGTCAGGTAGGTTCAGCAAGATTATCATTAGTCATTCGTTGGACTACCACTAGTCTGAGTCACCATCTTGTGAAGTGAGTGCAACCCTTGGCTGCCTATCTCATCGCTCGCGAAAGTGTTTGTTGGTGGACCTTCTCAGAGGTCGATTTCTGGAGCAACGTCTGAATCAGTTGCTTGTTTTTTTAATTAACCTTTGCTATTGTATCTGCTGTTTTACAGAATGTTTCAGAATATTTTTATATTATTGGCGTTCCTGGCGTGTAAGACCTTCAGCCGTGATTGTGGTCACTTGCCTTAAAATTTTAATTTGGTATTTGTATTTTAGCATTAAGCCTTAAAACCTTATTTACTGCCATTCCTGGAGTCTGATGTCTTCTGCTGTGTTTGTGGTGACTTAATATTTCAGTACCTGTAAGTTGTCAATTGCAGCGAGTTCTTAAACAGTTCTTAATTTATTGCCATTCTTGGCGTGTAAGGCTTTCAGCCGTGATGTGGGTCGCTTGCCTCAAAATTCTAATCTGGTTTTTGTATTTACGCAGTAAGCCTTTAAAACCTTATTTACTGCCATTCCTGGAGTCTGATACTGTTTGCTGTGTTTGTGGCGACTTGCCTTTAATATTTCAATACCTATAATTTGTAAGTTGCAGCGAGCTTTAAACAATTCTTAATTTATTGTCATTTCTGGAGTGTAAGGCCTTTTGGCCAGATCAAAGTGGCTTGCTTTTAAAACATTAACTGTTGTATCTGTATTTAATGCTGATTTGCTAAATTGTAACTCACTGAAAACACTATTACTTACACTGTTGTTTATTCCTTCATTAATAACGTGAGGTATTTTTTATTTATTGTTGAGTTTGGAATTACTGGTTTAAAATAAATTGTGTGTAACTGTAAAAGGCAACCAATAGTAACTGACTACGGCGCCGTCCACAATCGTAACCGAATCCTGCCTTCCATTGACTACTACCAGGTTTCAGACATGGCTCAGCCACAGCCTGGGGTATGTTTCCGGAATGAGATTTCCACTCTGCAGCGGAGTGTGCGCTGATACGAAACTTCGTGGCAGATTAAAACTGTGTGCCGGACCGAGACCTGAACTCGGCACCTTTCCTTTCGCGGGAAAGTACTCTGCCGACTGAGGCAGCCAAGGTGTGAGGACGAGTCGTGTGTCGTGTTTGCGTGACTCAGTCGGCAGAGCACTTTCCCGCTAAAGGCAAAGGTGCCGAGTTCGGGTCTTGGTCCTGCACACAGTTTTAATCTGCCACGTAGTTTCATACGATCGCACGCTCGGCTGCAGAGTGAAAGTGTCATTCTGGAAGTTTCATTGTTGTACACTCCTGGAAATGGAAAAAAGAACACATTGACACCGGTGTGTCAGACCCACCATACTTGCTCCGGACACTGCGAGAGGGCTGTACAAGCAATGATCACACGCACGGCACAGCGGACACACCAGGAAACGCGGTGTTGGCCGTCGAATGGCGCTAGCTGCGCAGCATTTGTGCACCGCCGCCGTCAGTGTCAGCCAGTTTGCCGTGGCATACGGAGCTCCATCGCAGTCTTTAACACTGGTAGCATGCCGCGACAGCGTGGACGTGAACCGTATGTGCAGTTGACGGACTTTGAACGAGGGCGTATAGTGGGCATGCGGGAGGCCGGGTGGACGTACCGCCGAATTGCTCAACACGTGGGGCGTGAGGTCTCCACAGTACATCGATGTTGTCGCCAGTGGTCGGCGGAAGGTGCACGTGCCCGTCGACCTGGGACCGGACCGCAGCGACGCACGGATGCACGCCAAGACCGTAGGATCCTACGCAGTGCCGTAGGGGACCGCACCGCCACTTCCCAGCAAATTAGGGACACTGTTGCTCCTGGGGTATCGGCGAGGACCATTCGCAACCGTCTCCATGAAGCTGGGCTACGGTCCCGCACACCGTTAGGCCGTGGTTCTGTCAGTGTGATCATGTGATGTATCTGACCCCAGGAATGTGTCAATAAAGTTTCCCCTTCCTAGGACAATGAATTAACGGTGTTCTTATTTCAATTTCCAGGAGTGTAGATCTGTTAGTTATCGTTCAGTGCTGTACTGAGTAGAGCGTTGTGTCGAATATTTTGCGAATTTCGAGCTGACAGAGTTAGAGGAGCTACGCGTCTGCATTAAATTTTGCGTGAAACTTAAGAAAACCTGCCCAGAGACACGCCAAATGATGCAGGATGCCTACGGTGATGCTACGGATTATTCACACGGTTTAAAAATGGCCGATGGGAAGTTAAAGATTACCCCTGTTCAGGTCGCCCTTCGAGAAGTCTACCGACGCCGCTTATGTCAGGAACGTCAGCAAAATTGTACGGACCAATCGAAGACTGACTGTCCGAGAGATTGCAGAAGAATGTCACATTTCAGTCGGATCGTGTCACGAAATCCTGAAACAGCATCTTGGAGTGCATCGTGTTGCTGCCAAGTTCGTCCCATGAGTCAAGGCCATATGGCCTTCTGTGAAGAGCTTTTGGATCGCGCAAATGTAAACTAGATGTTCGTTAAGAGAATCGTAATTGGTGGTGAGACGTGGGTCCGCGGTTATGATGTTGAAACCAAGGTTCTATCTTCACAAAGGGTGACACAGGGTCTTCAAAACCAAAAAAGCTCGTCAGGTCAGGTCAAATGTTAAAGCCATGCTTCTTTGACTTTGAAGGATTACTTCATCATGAATTCGTGCCGCGGGGACAAACTGTTAATGGGCGGTACTATACGGACGTATTGCGGCTCCTGCGAGAAAATGTGAGAAGCAAACGGCCTGAAATGTGCCGACACAATTCATAGCTCTTGCGTTACGATAACGCACCCGCACATTCATCTCTGTTCGTATGTGACCTCTGGTACCGCACGCCGCGGGATTTGAATTCCCGCCCGACGTCATGGACGTCGAAGAACCCTAGAGGTCTCTGAACCATCCCGCCGTAAGCTGTGGCGGTGCACGCCTCCTTGACCGCATTTGGTGTGAGGACGCCACAGTGGAACACGTGGTTCCAGCGGCCAATAGCGGCGCTGCCGATAGCGTACTTAAGCGCCTGCCTCTCGCTCAGCCAGATCCGTCCCATCCTCTGTTATGCCAGTCTCACCTGGATACCTGCCGCCCATCCCCCCAAAATAAGTCCCTCCAGATTCTTGAGAGTCATACACTCTGCCTCGCCTTCCGTATACGCCTCCAGCCCCCCACACGGATCCTCTATGACCTCATTCCTTTCCCCCATCTGCTCCTATTCCTCGAACATATCCGCATACTCTACACCTCCCGCCGCCTTGATCCCCCTCACCCCCTGGTTGCTCCTCTCCTCTCCCGTCCCCGCCCCCTGCCACGCCTTCACTGTTGTGTCCCCCCTACCCTCCAGCTCTACACCCTTCATCTCCTTTCCCAAGGTGGCTTCCATCAACTCCCCCTCCCGGATGATGCCCTCTCTCCCTCCATTTATCCCTCCAATCAACTCTGATCCTCACCCACCCCCTCCTTTCTCTGTCCTTTCCCTGGGCTCCCTCTTGCCCCCCCTTCCGTCCTGTTTTCTCCCCGCCTACCCTCTCCCTACCCCCCGTCCCGAGTCCTTTTGTATTCCCCTCCTCTGCCTTCCCCACTCGCTGTCGCATCTGCCCAGCACCGCCCCCCCTCTTATGGGTCCCCGCCCTCCATCGGCTCCTTTGCCCCCCCCCTTCGTTTTTCCTCTCCTTCCCCCCATTTTTATTTTCCCATCATCTGTCCAGGTTCCCCCCACCTGCCCTCGGCTGTGGTATATTTGCCAACTTTTTAGTGCAGTGTTTAAGTGAATTTTCAGTGCTGTTCGTCTTTCCAAAGTGTTGCGAACAGAAACCAGACTGTCGCCATGTTTTTTTAATTGTCTGTCTATTATTTTCCCTGTCTGCTTGATATGTATTTTATTAGCATCATCATCCCTTTGTTTGTATGTTTTAAGTTCCACGTTTTCTTTCCGCCATATTACCTTTTAAGTCTCAGATTTTATCGCCTGTTTTTATTGCTTATTATCTTCATCGTTTTAAAACAAATTCTGTAGGCTGAAGAGCGGCGTACTAAGCTGCTGCCAGCCCGTCCCCTTTGGGGGGGGGGGGGGGAATCGAAACTCAATAAAGAAAAAAAAATGCTCAGCCAGGGAGTCTAATCGTTGTGTGAGTCTTGACACAACGCTTCGACAACAGACAGCGTGTTATTCGTTCTTTGTTTTCATTACTAGTGGACGCCTTGGATTCTTTTGGTTGTCTCTGTCACTCCGTTGCTTGTTGCGTGTTGTCGTCGTAAGGTCTCTCTCCATAGTCCGTCGTTGTTTCGTGTCCGTCCTTTCCGTTCGTTTGTTCGCGGGCCGCTCTCCGTTTCGTCCCGCCGCGCTTTCTCGGCCACCCCGCGACCTTTCCGATTGCGGTCACAACAGGTTACAACATGACCATTGCACAAAATACGAAATCACTGTGCTGTATCGTCCTCTGTACTCCTCAGATCTGGCCCCTGCGGACTTTTCTTATTTCCAAAGTCGAAAACACCGCTTGAAGGACGAAGATTTGGGACGATAGACAACATAAAAGAAAATTCGCGCCGGAAGTGGAAACGGTGGTGGGAGCGGTATATCAATTTTGGAGGAGAATATTTCGCAGGAGACCATCCACAATAAGTGAAAGGTAAACACAGAAACATTTTGTGATTTCTTGAACAGATCTCTTTATCATACTGGGTGGTCATTAAAATGCAGCTACTCACCGAAATCCCGTATGGGCTGTATCGTATGACAGCGAAACTTGGTAGACGTTGAAAGGTGGCTACACTGAGCCACAGCGCCAGAGATTGCGCCAAAGAGTTTTACTCCGCCGCCTCCACAGGCAGTTCTTGTCGAGAAGTCGTGGTGGAGAGTGCTTATCGAGATGTGGTAGTAGTGTGTCGGTGTTGGGATGTTGTAGTAGGGAGTGCTTGCTCCATGTTTTATGCAGTTGTTTGATGGGCTAGACAGCAGATGTTGTTCGAATGGAGATATTGTAATGATCAGAGTGCTTTTCGTCAATATATATGAAGGTAAAAAAAATTCCCTTTTCTTTTTATTATTTCAATGTCTTAAATAATGCGTCATTACAGGTTCAGTCAACAAACCATCTGGCTTGTGTTCTTGTATTAGAGTGTAATTCTGGTTTCCTTACGCAATTATAGTATTTCTATTTTTTTTAATTACTTCAGTATAAATGGTATTTAAAATTTCTTGTCTTATTGAAGAAGAACCGTGCCAGATGTGTACGTTGAATCACACTTCCACACACAGAACAGTTACACTTGTGCTTTGGCTTCGTACGTTTTATAGTTGCTGGGGACTTAATTAATTAATTGTGTTAACGGAAATTTGCTTTCATTCTTTGTTGTTATTCTATGCAGTCAGATTGCGTACTAAACTAGTCAGAGCCAACCGTTTACGAGACTTCGTAATCGGACTTACAGCTACGAAAAATAATAATTATTTTCATTTATTTAATTAAGCCCCCATGCAACGTGCTAATGCGTTAATGTGGATGAATTTACGCTGAAAAAAAATTATTTCCGATTTTGACCACCAGGTGTAAATCTGACAGTGAACTCAAGAAAGAGAAATGTTCCCATATGTAATAGATTGGGAACTGAACGTGGAAAGAAAAGTACAAAGAATTGCAAAAAGCATGATGTTGATTTTATTATTAACTATCGCTTAGCCATTTGTTCACTATGAACACCGGAGACGCTGACGAGATCCTTCGCCTGTAAAAATATGTGATCAGCAGTTTCCGGTGGAATCCCAGGAACGTATTCCTGTCTACTGTCCTTCAAAGGAGGTGGAGACTTTCTGATACATCGTGCACGATTCAGTATCGATAGATCCCTCTGACTGGCAGCATCTCAGTCGGTGGCAGACCCACAGGGATTTTCCGCCGCCAGAGGGGAGCGCGGTGACGATGAGGTCGATTGAAGCGCCACTGCGGGGACGGTTGTTCTGTATGAGTCATCGGGTATAGCAAACGGCGACGGCGGGTAGCAGGCGCCCCGACGTCGTGTGGCTCGCTGCTGCATTTGGAATGTTAGTCAGAGCGGGGTGCGTGATGTCCCGTGTCGGCCGGACCAGTGGAGACTGCCCGATCTAGAAGTTATTTCAGTCAGTTGCTTGGCCACCTACCTGGATCATTCCGAAGAAGACTGTCTGCTCTGTAGTACCAGGTTGATTCCCTGCCAGCCATTTCCAAACGACTGAACAACTCAACCGGTTGCAGCCACTGGAAGGGCAATTGTTGACTTACTTCCTACTTTCAGAGAATTATGGTGAGCATTTCATTGCATTCCCAACTGTTGTAGTTTATGTGCGGAAAGGCTACTCCCTAACGAGTGCTTGCCAACCTTATTATCTATCGTCGTCTGTAAAGCAGCTTTCGTGAACTTTTGAAGTGATCTCATCAAATACAGTTTTTTCGATAAGATTGGCGATGTGGAAGCGTCTTGGTTCGGTTTAACCGTGGAAATTGGAGTTATCTAAGTTAAGCACCATATAACGTAATTTCATCGCGCGACTCCCTTTTTCTAATTTTTCTCCAGTGTCTTTTTTTCGAAACTTTTTGACTAGTAATTTATATGTTCCAGGATAGCTTGCATACACATGTGGTTCACGTTGTAATTTCCGCTGAAGGCTCTTGAGTAAAAGAAACTGTTAATCCTAAAGTGGTTGCTCTTTCTGTTAACTGTGCTAAATGGTTCAAATGGCTCTAAGCACTATGGGACGTAATATCTGAGGTCATCAGTCCTCTAGACCTAGAACTACTTAAACCTAACGACATCACACACATCCATGCCCGAGGCAAGATTCGAACCTGCGACCGTAGGACCAGCGCGGTTCCGGACTAAAGCCCCTAGAACCGCTCGGCCATTGCGGCCGGCAACTGTGCTAAAGCGAGAGCCTAAAACTTCAAATGGCCAACAGGTTGAGTGTCATTTTGGCTCTACAGCGGCACTTTATCTGCACGACCAAATGTATTTTATATAAACTTGTCATCAACCTATTTTCTTGGATTGCTTGTTTTTGCTAACTACATGTGATCGGTTTTACTTGCCAGTGGATGTCGGATGTTAACTGCCAGTTAATCATTCCTGTAAGTTTCTAAAGCTTAAATTTGGAATGTACTGTTGAATGCCACATTGCTGATCTTATTAAAAATCTGTATTAAGACCTGGATTTAATCTCAACATTTCAGAAACGTTTTCTTCAGATTGTTTTATAAATTTTTTATTATATGTTATTTCAGAGGTTATGTGATTTCTACCACTAGTTGCAATGCTTGCAAAAGAAAGAGTCATTAGTAAATTAAACTGGGGTGGTAGTTGCTGAGATCTTTTTAGATCTTTTAGATGTGGCAATAAATGGTTAATTTTTTATTAATGTTGTTACTAAGATTATGGCCCAGTACCCTATCACTGAACACCAGTTCTCTAGCGCATTTCAATGTCCCTGTGTACTGCCATTCTGATCACGTAGAAAGCGAACGTGTCCCTGGTAAAGGCGTTCTTTTAGACATCCCCAGAGCAAAAAGTCACTTCGATTCAGATCAGGTGACCCTTCAGACCATGCATCTGGAAAACTTCTGGAGATCACACGTACGTGCATGTTCGGGTTAAAGAGTTCTCTCACTGGTGGAGCGACATGAGATGTCCCATCTTGCATGATAACAGTGGTTTCCATGCACAAGCGCTTTTCCAGGGCAGGAATCACATACCCTACAAGGCGGTCTCGATAACATGCAGACGTCACGGTACAACTGACAGGTCCTCCAGGTGTATCGTCTTCACAGAAGGTCGGACCGAGAATAAAGGTTGCAGTTTTGCAACTTTGGACACCGGCTGCAAATCTGGTGCTGTATATTGTTTCAATGACGGTATCACGTACAAGCCGTCATACGACAAGATCTGAAACGGAGACAGATGTCATAAAACGGTTTAAAGAATATAATAATGGAATTCGAAAACACGAGTCAGCTTGGTGTGGCACCTGAAAGAGGAAGGCGTCCTATCCCGGTGGAAGTTATTGAAGAGGTTGCTATTGCTCTAACTGACCATGTAGAATGTGTCCCGGGTAGCGCTAGTACTTGTGCAGTGTCATGAGAATTGTCCATCCCATTATCAACAGTATGGAATGTTTCGCGGCCTGTTTTACTCTGGTACCCAAACAAGATCCAGACGGTGCAGCAACTGAAACTCACGACCCTCAGCAAAGTTCTGAATTTGTTCTTCGGTTTCTGGCAAGGCTCAAAGTTGACGACATGTGGCCGAGCAATGTTCTATGGAGTGATGAAGCACATTTCATACTACAGGGTGCAATGAAAGCGCAGAACACTCGAATTCGGGGTACTGTTAAACAGCAGATGATCTGATGATTTGGAGGAATAAGGAGGAGGAAGTACAAGAGCAGTTGGACGTATGGGAACGAACAGTACAAGAATATGGGATGAAATTTAGTATAAGTAAGAGTGAGATGATTGTCACAACAAGAATGTAGAAAAGAGGAACAATTGGAATGACAATTGGTGGGGAACGATTGAGGGGAGTGGAGAGTTTCAAGTACCTAGGAATCATAATACAGGAAGATGGAAAAAACGAGAGAGAAATAAACGAGTGGGGGAGAAAAGCAGAAGCATTTCGGAAGAGTGTCAGAATCCTGACATGGAGCAAGGATGTACCCCAAATCAGTAAAAAGGTTATATACCGGTCGTACTATGTCCCGATCCTGACATACGCATCAGAAACCTGGGTTATGAAAGGAAGAGAGAAAAGCAAAGAACAAGCTAGTGAGATGAAGTTCTTGAGAAACAGTATTGGAGTGACAAAGACAGTTTCAGAGAGTTAATGAAGGTGGAACCATTACAGGAGGAGATATAGAAATCAAGGCTGAGATGGTACGGACACGTTAAGAGAATGGAGGAGAAGAGGATACACAGGAGGATACACGAGACGAAACCGGAAGGATAGAGACCAAAGAGCGAGAGACAGATGGCTGGAAGAAAAATGGTTCAAATGGCTCTGAGCACTATGGGACTTAACATCTGAGGTCCCCTAGAACTTAGAACTACTTAATCCTAAGGACATCACACACACCCATGCCCGAGGCAGGATTCGAACCTGCGACCGTAGCGGTCACGCGGTTTCAGACTGAAGCGTCTAGAACCGCTCGGCTACCTCGGCCGGCCGGAAGGAGTAGAGGAATGCGTCCAGAAGAAAGGAGAAGACTAGGTCAAGGTGACGGCGGAGAGATGGTGGCAAGACAGAAGACGATGGAGAGGCCTATGTTCCATACAGACACGGCCAGAGGCTGGGGACTGTGCAAGATGATGATGATAATTAAACAGCGTGCATGAAGAGCCATTGCACTCGTCCTGTATGCCTCTATTCTCGGCCGGTTCTTCTTTGCAGGTAATACATCTAGAGGGCCTGTCAGGTGTACCGTTACGCCTGTACGTTATCGAGACCTCCTCGCACAGCATGTGATCCCGGCTTTGGAAGAGTGTGTGTGAACTGGGTGGTAGGACAACTTGGCTGTGGAAGTGGAAGGGTAGCCCACAACATAGACAACTGTATTCACAATTACAAGCACCCAAGCTTTAATGATTATCCAGCAATAAAGGCTCTTAACAAATCTCAATTAAGCAAGGACATAAACTTGGTTACAAACATATGTTAACCTTCAACCAGTGAATAACACCAAAAAAGAATTACCAATCAATAAAACGTAGATAAAGGACTGCTTTACAAGAATGCTTAAATTAAAATCATGAAAGCTAAGTTACAAATTTTATGTTAAGCTTCAACAGGTGAATAACCCCAATAGAAAATTCTCATTTACATAAAACAGATAGGAAAATGCCTTACCAAAATGCTTGAATTGTGTAAAATCATGAAAAGCTCAACCTTTCTCACAAACTACTTAGGAATTTACCGCAAATAAACAAGTTTGATCTGTTTAACCAGAAGGTAACTGCCAAGTCCAAGCGACCGAAGCCACTCAGAGCGGACGACCGCCCCAACGCTGGTCATCAACCGACATCGTCACGGCCCAGTGGCCACCGTGCTAAAACAGACTAACGTTTCGGTAAGCGACCGACACCAACACAGGAGTACCAGTGACAAAGTCGGCGTACGCCTTATGAAACACGGCACACCCTGAAGCGGGAGCAGGCACAGCTGACTAGCGGTCATACAACCGCGAGCAAACAAATCTCACGCCGCCCGTACTAACGCGGGAAATGATAGCCAGCGACAAGACGCCACGCGCAAACCAGCAACCGTGCCTACCCCTCGACCACAGAATGTGCCCTGTCTCCTTGTCTACGGTAATACAATTTATATCACACAAGAAACGATTTAATAATGGCATTAGTTCCACGCAAGATCAGTTAACTGTTAGGTGCAGTAAAGATTTACCCACGGATTTACCTTAAAACCAACTTCCGAACCACAGGCGGAAATTAGTAAACTTGCCATAAGTTTTCACCAGACCGATAAACAGGAAATCAAATTAAACAGTAGCCAAAATACAGTCACGATACGCAAGCCCTTCAAGACCTTGCTATCTTACAGCTATCATTAACGGCGAAACATACACAAATGAATGACAAATTCACCATTGAAAGCAAAAACACACCACAAAGGTTAAATTAATTAATTTGCAGACGAGCCAGTCATGAAAGGTCAGTTTCACAAGATTAGGGCTAACCTCGCTCGGCAGCAATACATTTGTGTGCATGATAACTAGGTTGCCCAAAACAGGACTCCAAAACCCAAAACAGGTCACACGTTAGCTGTCTTGTTCACGACGAAAACAAAAACTCTGAAATTACAGCTGCCTGCAGCAAAACAAATGAGTCAGGCTGCAGGAACGTAAAGCACAAGCCACTGTTCCAGCCGGAGCGTAACCTTTTCAATGCACATACGGACAGAACAACACACGTGGGCATAAGGGAGCAGCAGATGCGTACCAAGCAAACTATACTGCGCCAAAATACGACCCACGTCACGTCCACAAACCGGAGCACTGCTCCCGGAGCTGGTGTCTGCTCGCTGGACTGCCGCAACTCTCTGTTCCCCGGAAAGCGATGCTGGCTGCCGCCTTGCTCAACGCTCCCTTCTCGGCCGTGCACAACAACTCTTCTCTTGTCGCCTCAGTGCGGCCGCAATGTCCGTTCTCCCCTGCTGTCCGCCCCAGACTCCCGTACTCGCACTCACTCCCTCGTTAGGACCCGCTCCGACACGAGGAGTTCGCGATCGCACGTAGTGCCAACCTCAAACAGAGGAGCCATCGATAGCGTCTTGCGCCCGAGAGCCGCGCCACGGCTCAGTGTGGAAAGCGCTATTTTCAAGGAAGATGGGACAACACCTCGTGTGGCTCACGCAGTGAAAGATCTACTAAATGCAACTATCCACGAACGTATTATCTCCAGATGTTCACCAGATGCATGGTGTGTAGGATCACACGATATGAATCCGTGTGACTTTTGGATCTGGGAAACACGTTCTGTCTCTGTCTGATCTGGAGGCCTCTAGACAGTAACACGTTGCTCGGATTCCACCGGAACTGCCGAGAGCAAATGTTGATCGCTTCGTTTTACGGATGCAACGTTTCTTCCACATCCGATGCTCATATTAAACGAATTGCGTAAGCGGCGGTTAGTAATGAAATCGACATTATGCCTTTCTCACTCGTTTGACCTTTTCCGTTAATGTCTCGTTCCTAATGCATCACATGTAGTGACATTTCTACACGTCTTTCTTGCATTCATTGCGCTAGATTTGCACCTGGTGGCCAAAATTCGAACTAATTTTTTCCTAGCAGTAATCGGTTCCCCGTTAATTCATTAGCTTATCTACCAAGTTTTGCTGCCGTACCATAATTACAGCCCACACTGAACCGCCGTGAGTAACTACTTTAATGATACAGGGTGTTTCAAAAATGACCGGTATATTTGAAACGGCAATAAAAACTAAACGAGCAGCGATAGAAATACCCCGTTGCAATATGCTTGGGACAACAGTACATTTTCAGGCAGACAAACTTTCGAAATTACAGTAGTTACAATTTTCAACAACAGATGGCCCTGCGGTCTGGGAAACTCTATAGTACGATCTTTTCCACATATCCACCATGCGTAGCAATAATATGGCGTAGTCTCTGAATGAAATTACCCGCAACCTTTGACAACGTGTCTGGCGGAATGGCTTCACATGCAGATGAGATGTACTGCTTCAGCTGTTCAATTGTTTCTGGATTCTGGCGGTACACCTGGTCTTTCAAGTGTCCCCACAGAAAGAAGTCACAGGGGTTCATGTCTGGCGAATAGGGAGGCCAATCCACGCCGCCTCCTGTATGTTTCGGATAGCCCAAAGCAATCACACGATCATCGAAATATTCATTCAGGAAATTAAAGACGTCGGCCGTGCGATGTGGCCGGGCACCATCTTGCATAAACCACGAGGTGTTCGCAGTGTCGTCTAAGGCAGTTTGTACCCCCACAAATTCACGAAGAATGTCCAGATAGCGTGATGCAGTAATCGTTTCGGATCTGAAAAATGGGCCAATGATTCCTTTGGAAGAAATAGCGGCCCAGACCAGTACTTTTTCAGGATGCAGGGACGATGGGACTGCAACATGGGGCTTTTCGGTTCCCCATAAGCGCCAGTTCTGTTTATTGACGAAGCCGTCCAGGTAAAAATAAGCTTCGTCAGTAAACCAAATGCTGCCCACATGCATATCGCCGTCATCAATCCTGTGCACTATATCGTTAGCGAATGTCTCTCGTGCAGCAATGGTAGCGGCGCTGAGGGGTTGACGCGTTAGAATTTTGTATGGATAGAGGTGTAAACTCTGGCGCATGAGACGATACGTGGACGTTGGCGTCATTTGGACCGCAGCTGCAACACGGCGAACGGAAACCCGAGGCCGCTGTTGGATCACCTGCTGCACTAGCTGCGCGTTGCCCTCTGTGGTTGCCGTACGCGGTCGTCCTACCTTTGCAGCACGTTCATCCGTCACGTTCCCAGTCCGTTGAAATTTTTCAAACAGATCCTTTATTGTATCGCTTTTCGGTCCTTTGGTTACATTAAACCTCCGTTGAAAACTTCGTCTTTTTGCAACAACACTGTGTTCTAGGCGGTGGAATTCCAACACCAGAAAAATCCTCTGTTCTAAGGAATAAACCATGTTGTCTACAGCACACTTGCACGTTGTGAACAGCACACGCTTACAGCAGAAAGACGACGTACAGAATGGCGCACCCACAGACTGCGTTGTCTTCTATATCTTTCACAGCACTTGCAGCGCCATCTGTTGTTGAAAATTGTAACTACTGTAATTTCGAAAGTTTGTCTGCCTGAAAATGTACTGTTGTCCCAAGCATATTGCAACGGTGTATTTCTATCGCTGCTCGTTTAGTTTTTATTGCCGTTTCAAATATACCGGTTATTTTTGAAACACCCTGTAAGTACCAAGTATTTCTTGTGAGTGTGGCAGCGGTTACGTACAGTCTGCACGGAGCATTGCCGGTCGCTGTGATGAACACCAGCATCACCATCACAGCGGCGGCCGAGCGCCGAGTGATAACCACTGGCCCACGTTTCGAACTATTGGTGATTACGGAAGCAGTGAAAAATAGATTATCTGTTAACGTCAATAGAGACACTGGCTACGCTCCTGACAATGCATGGAAGGGTGCTCTTCATACAGAACGAGCACAATGGAAGGTTTCACTTCGTTTACAGTCCAGGCAGAATAGCTACGCTGCAAGCGACGCCAGACAGCGAGCACAAACTTTATGTGCGTATGCGAAGAACAACACTTCAGCTTGATTCATATTCGTGACGAAATCCCTCCGGGCATGAAAGTGGAAACCTCAGAAGTTTTACACACGTGTCTGCGGATAAACTACTGGGCTCAGTTTTATCTCTTCGGATATTCAACATTTATGTCAGTGACGTGACACTGTCGCCCCACTGCGACTCCTCGCAATACACGGATGACACTGTGATCTTCACAACCGCCCGTAACAACCAGCACATAATCAACCGTCGCCAACGTCAGCTCAACACAGTGGTCCAATGGTGTCGCGAAAATAAAATCGTCCTTTTCAATATAATTATAAAGCCGTCGAAGTTGCAAAGGGGTTTGTTTTTCTTTAAACGGCGTCAAGTTTCGGACCTTTGTCCATTATCAAGCCATTCACATAAGCCCTACCATAACACCATACTGCACGTATGCTGGCCACATAGCTAGTATGAGTGGCTAAATGCAACTATTATTTGCATACGCCGGTGCAGTATACACGTAGCAATACGACCACATACCAATGGACTGTCGGACGCAAATAATACCTTGCGCTTAGATTAACAATGTGACCAGATCCGAAACTGGTCGTCATTTCAATAAAAATAACTTTGACGGTTTCGTAATTTCATTGAGTTACAGTTAAGTTGCCGCCTATTGCCATTCAGCATGCTGGAAGTGAGTAAAGTCTACTTTACGAAGAAGCGACCTATCCGAAGGAACAGCATTACGAACCAAAGTGTCTGCCTTCCATATTCACCTGTCACGACATATCTGGGAGTCAAAAAGAACTCCAAACAACTTTTTCACCTATGTGCGGAGCGCGTGACCCAAAGTGATTTCCAGCTGGCGAGGGCATTACTTACACCGAGCTGTCATACTGCCTTCTCTGACATGTGGCTGTACGCCATACGCGACAATAAGTGCCAAAAAAATGCATCATCTTCAACGGTTGTAGAATGAGATCCGTTGGTACGTTGGTGGAGTCTTCATGCACCTCCTTCGACGAGAATAATGTCACTCCATGGAGAAACGTATGTCCCCACACTGAAAACAATCGTCAAAAGCATAGCGCGGAAAACCTACTAAAAGCTTAAGAGCTTTCGCAATACGGTTCAATGCCTCCAAAATGTCGGCATGATACACAGCCGTGATTGGAAAACGTACCCAGTGCCACTGACGCACCTCGAAGACTCTTATTCAGATCATGGAGCAAGTGACTTGTCCAAAGCATTTGATTGTGTGAACCATGACATTATGTTACAGAAATTACAATTCTCGGTATAAACGGAATAGCATATGTGTGGATTGAGGCATACCTACAGACCAGGAAGCAAAAAGTTTCCTTATATCGGTCAAGTGATTTAAATAAGTTTGCCACTTCATTTAACTGGGGTGAAATTACATTAGGTTTTCCACAGGGTTCAATCATGGGTCCCGTTCTGTTACTGATATATGTGAACGACCTCCCTTCCTATCTGAAACAGGAAGCTGAACTGACACTGTTTGCTGATGATACAATCATCATTATTAATCCAGTAAAAGAAACTCCAACTGAAAATTATACAAATAAAGTCTTTGGAAAAGTCATTAATTGGTTTTCTGCAAATGGGCTTGCTGTAAACTTTGAAAAAACACAGTACATCCAATTTTCCGCTGCAAAAAGTACAGTTCCTTCAATAAATATAACACTTCAATACAAGTTAGTAGACAGGGTAGAGCATACTAAGTTTTTGGGTGTACATGTAGATGAAAATCTTAATTGGAAAATTCACATTTTGGAACTTCTAAAGCGACTAGGTTCAGCAACTTTTGCAGTCAGAATAATTGCCAATTTTCAGGATACAGAAATTAGTAAGTTAACATACTTTGCATACTTTCACTCTCTGATGTCATACAGAATAATATTTTGGGGTAACTCAGGATTTAGACAGAAAGTATTCACCGCTCAAAAGAAAGTGGATAGAATAACGTGTGGTGTTCATAGTCGCACATCTTGTACCCATCCCTTCAAAAGATTGGGAATTCTTACAACAGCCTCACAGTACATTTACTCACTAATGAAATTTGTTTTCAGCAAAATGGACCAGTTAAAAAAAAAACAGTGACATTCATGATTATAATACCATAAAAAAGAAAAACTTACACTATCCTATACTCAACCTATCTTTGGCACAGAAAGGGGTAAAATATACTGCTATAAAAATTTTCGACAAATTACCAGAAGAAATAAAATGTCTGACAGACAGCAGTGATAGCTTCAAAAATAAATTGAAATCATATCTCCTTGACAACTCCTTCTATACCATAGATGAAGTCTTGAATAGCAATAAATAAATCTATTAATATAGTATATGCATGTTGTGCCATTGAAGGGAACGGGGTAAATAAAAGAAATATTAATCCTTAACTCTGTACTGTAATATATACATTAAAAAATTTTGTTTCATATGTGCATTTCTTGTGCAGTTGGCGCGTTCCACATCATAACGGCTACCGTACCGTGCGATTGATCAACCAACCAGTCCACCTACTGTTCCGTGTACCTTCCTCAAGAAGCTGCCTACTGACGTACTCCCCGGACATTGAAATGCCGCCTTCGGGGGGCGAAGAACTTAAAAAGTTCCACACGATCACCGCACCTTCCTACCAATAAAGTTAGACTAATCCTCCGGTGGCAACAACGCGCGTCGCTAGGCAAAAATCAAAACAGAACAAGCTGTGGTATATAAACACCGCAGCCGTAAACTTGTTGTTGTTGCTGCGGTCTTCAGCCTAGTGACCTTTTGGAGACCAAAAATCTTCTCTGTAGTAGCTGGCGACGATCGTGTGAAAGCCAGTTCGCTCTACTCGTCCACAGGATCCATAAGGCAGTAGACAGGGGTCCAAAAGCAGGAAGACCTGCGGAGGATCGGCGTACTTGACATTCACAAGGAATGTAACTTATTAGCGGTAAAAGTTGGAAACACTCGTTACTGTACGATTCGGCTATTTCCAGATCCATTAAATACATTAATGCTCATAAATTAAAGCTAATGCTGCTACATGGTGAAACAACGCTCTGGTGGGCAGTTTGTGGGTTTAAATCACCTCGGGGTATGACCATGCGGTGCATTTGAACAGCGGTCGTCGCACGGTGGCGCTGGCAGCAGTCCACATACGCAGTGCAACGAGTACCTGTGCAAACGTTTTCAGAAGTGCTAATGGTGACTGTGTGTTGAAAATGGCTCAAAGAACAAATATCGATGACGTTATGAGGGGTGTAATACTACGGCGACTGCAGGTAGTGCAAACAAAGCAGGTCGTAGCAGGGGGGCCCTCCGTGTGCCACAAAGTGTGATCTCAAAATTATGGCAACGATTCCAGCAGACAGGAAACGTGTCCAGGCGCTACAGTACGGGACGTCCACAGTGTACAACACCACAACAAGACCGATATCTCACCATCAGTGCCCGCTGACGGCAACGGAGTATTGCAGGTAGCCTTGCTCGGGACCTTACCGCACCCACTGGGACAGTTGTCTCCAGACACACAGACGACTGAACAGACATGGTTTATTCTCCCGGATACCTGCAAGGTTTATTCCACTGACCCCTGGTCACAGGAGAGCCCGTAAAGCCTGGTGTCAGGAACACAGTACATGGTCATTGAACAGTGGTCCCAGCTTATGTTCACTGACGAGTCCAGATATAGCCTGAACAGTAATTCTCGCCGGCATTTCATCTGGAGAGAACCAGGAACCAGGTACCAACCCCTCAATGTTCTTGAAAGAGACCTGTATGGAGGTCGCGGTGTGATGGTGTGGGGTGGGATTATGACTGCTGCACGTACACCGCTGTATCTCTTTGACAGAGGAACTGTAACAGGTCAGATGTATCCGGACGTCATTTTGCACCAGTATGTCCACCTTTTCAGGAGTGCAGTGGTCCCATCTTCCTCCTGACGGATGATAGCGCACGGCCCCACCGAGCTGCCATCGTGATGGGGAGTACCTTGAAACAGAAGATATCAGGCGAATGGAGTGGCCTGCCTGTTCTCCACAGCTAAACCCCATCGAGCACGTCTGGAATGCTCTCGATCGACGTATCGCTGCACGTCTTCACACCCCTAGGACACTTGAGGACCTCCGACAGGCACTGGTGCAAGAATGGGAGGCTATAGCCCAGCAGCTGCTCGACCACCTGATCCAGAGTATGACAACCCATTGTGCGGCCCGTGTACGTGTGCATGGTGATCATATCCCACACTGATGTCGGGGTACATGCGCAGCAAACAGTGGCGTTTTGTAGCACATGTGTTTCGGGATGGCTTTCTCGCCAATACAGTGGACTTACAGATCTGTGTCGCGTGTGTTCCCTATGTGTCTATGCTATTAGAGCCAGTTTTGTGTAGTGCCACGATGTTGTTGTTGTTGTTGTGGTCTTCAGTCCTGAGACTGGTTTGATGCAGCTCTCCATGCTACTCTATCCTGTGCAAGCTTCTTCATCTCCCAGTACCTACTGCAACCTACATCCTTCTGAATCTGCTTAGTGTATTGATCTCTTAGTCTCCCTCTACGATTTTTACCCTCCACAATGCCCTCCAATGACAAATTTGTGATCCCTTGATGCCTCAAAACATGTCCTACCAACCGATCCTTTCTTCTAGTCAAGTTGTGCCACAAACTTCTCTTCTCCCCAATCCTATTCAATACCTCCTCATTAGTTACGTGATCTACCCACCTTATCTTCAGCATTCTTCTGTAGCACCACATTTCGAAAGCTTCTATTCTCTTCTTGTCCAAACTGGTTATCGTCCATGTTTCACTTCCATACATGGCTACACTCCATACAAATACTTTCAGAAACGACTTCCTGACACTTAAATCTATACTCGATGTTAACAAATTTCTCTTCTTCAGAAACGATTTCCTTGCCATTGACAGTCTACATTTTAAATCCTCTCTACGACCGTCATCAGTTATTTTACTCCCTAAATAGCAAAACTCCTTTACTACTTTAAGTGTCTCATTTCCTAATCTAATCCCCTCAGCATCACCCGATTTAATTTGACTACATTCCATTATCCTCGTTTTGCTTTTGTTGATGTTCATCTTATATCCTCCTTTCAAGACACTGTCCATTCCGTTCAACTGCTCTTCCAAGTCCTTTGCTGTCTCTGACAGAATTACAATGTCATCGGCGAACCTCAAAGTTTTTACTTCTTCTCCATGAATTTTAATACCTACTCCGAATTTTTCTTTTGTTTCCTTTACTGCTTGCTCAATATACAGATTGAATAACATCGGGGAGAGGCTACAACCCTGTCTCACTCCTTTCCGAACCACTGCTTCCCTTTCATGCCCCTCGACTCTTATAACTGCCATCTGGTTTCTGTACAAATTGTAAATAGCCTTTCGCTCCCTGTATTTTACCCCTGCCACCTTCAGAATTTGAAAGAGAGTATTCCAGTTAACGTTGTCAAAAGCTTTCTCCAAGTCTACAAATGCTAGAAACGTAGGTTTGCCTTTTCTTAATCTTTCTTCTAAGATAAGTCGTAAGGTTAGTATTGCCTCACGTGTTCCAACATTTCTACGGAATCCAAACTGATCTTCCCCGAGGTCCGCTTCTACCAGTTTTTCCATTCGTCTGTAAAGAATTCGCGTTAGTATTTTGCAGCTGTGACTTATTAAACTGATAGTTCTGTAATTTTCACATCTGTCAACACATGCTTTCTTTGGGATTGGAATTATTATATTCTTCTTGAAGTCTGTGGGTATTTCGCCTGTCTCATATATCTTGCTCACCAGATGGTAGAGTTTTGTCATGACTGGCTCTCCCAAGGCCATCAGTAGTTCTAATGGAATGTTGTCTACTCCCGGGGCCTTGTTTCGACTCAGGTCTTTCAGAGCTCTGTCAAACTCTTCACGCAGTATCTTATCTCCCATTTCATCTTCATCTACATCCTCTTCCATTTCCATAATATGGTCCTCAAGTACATCGCCCTTGTATAAACCCTCTATATACTCCTTCCACCTTTCTGCCTTCCCTTCTCTGCTTAGAACTGGGTTGCCATCTGAGCTCTTGATATCCATACAAGTGGTTCTTTTCTCTCCAAAGGTCTCTTTAATTTTCCTGTAGGCAGTATCTATCTTACCCCTAGTGAGACAAGCCTCTACATCCTTACATTTGTCCTCTAGCCATCCCTGCTTAGCCATTTTGCACTTCCTGTCGATCTCATTTTTGAGACGTTTGTATTCCTTTTTGCCTGCTTCATTTACTGCATTTTTATATTTTCTCCTTTCATCAATTCAATATTTCTTCTGTTACCCAAGGATTTCTATTAGCCCTTGTCTTTTTACCTACTTGATCCTCTGCTGCCTTCACTACTTCATCCCTCAGAGCTACCCATTCTTCTTCTACTGTATTTCTTTCCCCCATTCCTGTCAATTGTTCCCTTATGCTCTTCCTGAAACTCTCTACAACCTCTCGTTTTTTCAGTTTATCCAGGTCCCATCTCCTTAAATTTCCACCTTTTTGCAGTTTCTTCAGTTTCAATCTGCAGAAAAATGGTTCAAATGGCTCTGAGCACTATGGGACTTAATTTCTGAGGTCATCAGTCCCCTAGAACTTAGAACTACTTAAACCTAACTAACCTAAGGACATCACACACATCCATGCCCGAGGCAGGATTCGAACCTGCGACCGTAGCGGTCGCGCAGCTCCAGACTGTAGCGCCTAGAACGGCTCGGCCACTCCGGCCGGCGTTGTGTAGCACCACATTCTGTAATTATCGTTAAATTTATGAGCATGAGTGTATTTAAGAATATGCGTATGAAGCTATTTAAAGCGTAATGACGAAATAAATCACAGGAATGACTGATGCCAGACACAACGCACACGATGATAGTTGCTTCCGAAACACTCGTTCACCCTATGCTTGAATAGAATAAATTTATTTCACTTACGTCTATGATCACAAAATTTATTCTCATCAGACTACCGGTTCTTTTGGATCACTATTTTATTCACGACAATGTGCTATAATTGTATATTGCTCGTCAATATAGAACTAGTACAAGAAAAGACTGAGAGGGAAAACACGTAAGATCGAAAGAAGAGCGTCATATTTCGTAGCAGTTTCGCTTAGTAAACACGAAAACGCCAAAGAGATGCTCGTCCAATTCCATAGCACATTTACAAAATAGACGTTGTGTAGCATGATTTCTTTTACTTATTCAAAATTATGTTGCATATAACTCGAAAAAAGATTATGAACCTAAAATTAGAGTAATTCGAGCTCACATGGTGGCATACCAACTCCGAAGCATCCATGACAATGACGGAAAATGGGCAAGTGACAGTGGTACTGTATAATTAATGCAACTCACATCCATTTGAAAATGCTCTGTCAAGTCTGTCTCCCTAGTGTATTTCTTACCCACTTCCCTCCATTATCAGATTGGCGATTCCTTGGTGCTTCAGCGTGTGTCTTATCAGCCAAACCCAACTTTTACTGAAGTTATATCCGAATGTTCTTTTTTCCTTGATTTTATTCTGTACTTCTTCATTAGTTAGCTCATCCACACACCAGATCTTTAGCGTTCTTCTGGAGCACAACATTTCAAAACCGTCTGTTCTTGTTTGAATTGTTTATTATCCACGTTTCACTTCACTGTAAAGCGACAATCCAGATAAAGACCTTCACAGAAGATCGGTTAATATTTAAAGTCATAATCAAAGTCAACAAACTTCTCTTTTTTTGAAAAGCTTGCCTTACTATTGCGCGTCTGCATTTTATCTATTTACTTAAGCCGTCTCAGTTATTTCCTGTCTAAATAGCAAAACTCATTGCCACTTGTAGTGTCTCAATTACTCAATGTAAGTCTCCCAGCGTCTCCCGATGTAATTCGACTACGTTTCAATGCCCCGTTCATATTCGTACCGTAACCTCTGCTGAGGACACTGTACATTACGTTCAGCTAATCCTCGTTTGCCTTCTCTGACAGAGTTACAATGTCGTCGACCGTAATTTGCTTTCAGCTTTCTCATTCAACAGATTGCACAACAGAGGGGAGAGGTTGCAGCCTTGTCTCACTCCCTTCTGAACCACTGCTTCCCTTTCATGTCCTTCGACTCTTATAACAAAGTACAAAGAAGGGCAGCTCGTTTTGTATTATCGCGAAGTAGGTGAGACAGTGCCACAGACATGATACGTGAATTGGAGTGGCAATCATTAAAACAAAAGCGTTTTTCGTTGCGACGGGATCCTCTCATGAAATTTCAGTCACTAGTTTTCTCCTCCGATTGCGATTGGCCGCCACCTACATAGGAAGAAATGATCATCACAATAAAATAAGAGATCAGAGCTCGCACAGAAAAATTTAAGTGCTCGTTTTTCCCGCGCGCCATTCGAGAGTGGAACGGTAGAGAGACAGTTTGAAGGTGGTTCATTGAACCCTCTGCCAGGCACTTTATTGTGAATAGCAGAGTAATCACGCAGATGTAGATGTAGATGTAACTAGATCCTGGCTCCTGTACATGTTGTAGGTAACTTTCCGCTTTGTTTGATTCCCACTAACATCATAAAGTTAAAGAGTGTATTCTGGCTAACATCGTGAAAAGCTTTCTCTAAATGTGCAAATGCTATAAAAAAAGGTTGACTTTCTTCAGATTCTCTTCTAAAACAAATCGTAGAGTCAGTATTGCCTCTCGTGTTCCTAAAATTCGCTGGAATTTAAACTGATCTTAGCAGATGTTCTTCTACTACCGTTTGTACGCCACGTGGTTCCCAGGCGTCCTGACACGTTCTCCAGCCATGCTTTGCTGTGAATCATGCTCTGTTTCAATTACACCTGGCGCCTTTCGGATTGCATCACATACGTTAGTCACGCGCTCAATTATCGTTTGCTCGTTGTCGAAGATTTGGGAGTACACCAATGCTTTAAATGTACCCATACTCAAAACTCAAAGAGATCCAGGTCCAGTGAAGGGCGACACCAAGCTGATGGATCTCCTCAAGCAACCCATCTCCCATGAAAATTCGAATACACCATTAGTGGTGTTAGACACTGGACTCGCATTCGGGAGGACGACGGTTCAATCCCGCGTCCGGCCATCCTGATTTAGGTTTTCCGTGATTTCCCTAAATCGCTCCAGGCAAATGCCGGGATGGTTCCTTTCGAAGGGCACGGCCGACTTCCTTCCCCGTCCTTCCCTAATCCGATGAGACCGATGACCTCGCTGTCTGGTCTCCTTCCCGAAAACCAACCAACCAACCATTAGTGGTGTCCTGCTTGGTACAGTCACGTCGATGAAATTGTAAGCGTAACGTTGTGTAGCGACATGAAATGGAACAAACATATAAGGCTGGTTGTAGGGATGGTGAATGGTCGACTTTGGTCTGCTGGGAGAAGTCAGAAAAGTGGAGCTCATCCATGAATGTGACTGCACGCAGAACACTTGTGCAACCCATTCTTGAGAACTCAGGTGGTTGGGACCCTGACCAGATCGGATTAGAGGATGAAACCGAAGCAACTCACAGGCCTACTGCCATATTTATTATTGGTAGCTTCGATCAACATGCGGATACACCGGTTCCCGAACCTAAGCGCTGTCGGGCGTGGCTGCCACTTGGATGGGTGACCATCTGAG
The DNA here is from genome assembly GCF_023898315.1 of Schistocerca nitens. Taxonomy (NCBI): domain Eukaryota; kingdom Metazoa; phylum Arthropoda; class Insecta; order Orthoptera; family Acrididae; genus Schistocerca; species Schistocerca nitens. The sequence continues at coordinate 107,184,679 of NC_064623.1, forward strand.
CTGTCATGCGCTGTTGCCATTTTTCGGGGTGCACTCAGCCTCGTGATGCCAATTGAGGAGCTACTCGACCGAATAGTAGCGGCTCTGGTCACGGAAAATCATCATAACGACTGGGAGATGGTTGGTTGGTTTTTTGGGGAAGGAGACCAGACAGCGAGGTCATCGGTCTCATCGGATTAGGGAAGGACGGGGAAGGAAGTCGGATGTGCCCTTTGAAAGGAACCATCCCGGCATTTGCCTGGAGCGATTTAGGGAAATCACGGAAAACCTAAATCAGGATGGCCGGACGCGGGATTGAACCGTCGTCCTCCCGAATGCGAGTCCAGTGTCTAACCACTGCGCCACCTCGCTCGGTATGACTGGGAGAGCAGTGTGCTGATCACACGCATCCTCATCTGAGGATGACACGGCGCTCGGATGATCCCGATGGGCCACTTGCGGCCTGAAGACGGAGTGCTTTTTTCGATCAACGTGCGAGCATTGTGTGGATGCTTCGTGACCTCAATTCTCAATGGCTGGAGGGGACCTTCCATAAGGAGAGAGAATACACAGTAAGAGAAAGTAGGGCTCATACGGAAAGACATAGTCTATCGTTTTTCGCTCGCTCTATTTGCGAGTGTAACAGGAAAAAGAATGAGTAGCAGTGGTCTAAGGCATCCTTCAGCATGCTACATGTGTTGTTGTACAGAGATCACATTGCCACACCAAAGTTTCCAGCATGAATCGATATCGGAGATGTTAGCGAGAGCTCACTGCACTCCACAAAGACTTACGGCAGGTGCTCCTGAAGACCAAGCCTCCCACCTGAGCATAGCAGCGTCATCACGCAGAGGTAAATGTACTGTCAATCTGGCAGCAGCTCTGTCCCAGTTCGTAATCTCATCTGAAGGAGTCAGCATCATAGTACAGGACAGACATGATAGTTAAAGTTTCTGGTGGACTTGTCCCTTTTAATATGAAAAAATATAACGGAATAGAACAATTTGTTAATCAGTGCATCAGGCGATGTTTTCACAGACAATAAGAGTAGTAACTTACCGAGCAGTCCTGTAGCAAAGATCTGTCTCAAAGTTAAGTAAATCTTTTATTCATTTATGTGATCAACTGAACGAATATTTCATATATTGTATTTAATGTGTCACCTCACTGAGCAATAAAAGAAGCCACAGTTGTGGCCGGACGATTGTAGTTTTGTCTCGTCACAACATTCCGTATTGTGGCCTGCGGATTATGTATATAGACATAGATGTAGTCAGTCGTAGAATGAATAACCAGTGTGTGTACCATGTGGTAAGATATTAGCATTCCTTATACAGTCTAGATTACTGGAGATACAACGGTATGAAAATCAGCAATGATTCGCGTATTTTGTCGATATTGAAGCGAGAGAGAGAGAGAGAGAGAGAGAGAAAGGTATATCTGGCAAATGCAAAAAAGGTCACCATGGGAGCGAAATTAATATGACATAAGTAATTAAAATTAACAATTGGAGTAATTTTGAAACACGAAAAAAATGTACGCTAAAAACAACACTGCGGCTGCAGTCGTCGAAAATTAAACCACGGGAAGAAATTTGTACAAAACAGGGAATAACGAATTTCATACTCCGACATGATTTTTACATTTAGGCTAATGAAATGCCCAGCTATAATTTTAATAAATCGAACCACAATATATTATAACTTCAAAAAACATTGATTACCGTACTTTTTTTCTAAAACAAACGGTAGTGAATCAATATGATACCAGCTCCATTGCAGACTAAGAGAGTGATTTAAGTTTATTTTTATTCGGAGGAAATATCGCGTTATACACATGACACTGCGAATAAATGTTGTCACATAGTGGGCAAGAAGTATTGTCAAACAAAACCGACGTTCCATGTTAAATTGTGGTGCTATGAAGGGCATTGGTTTATAGAAGTGTGACGGCGATCCACTAAAAATGCTGGAGTTTGCGCTGTTCGTGTAAGCGTTGTAAGTTCCGATGTTCGTTTGAGAATGAAAGCAAGACTTAAGAAAAGTCAGGACACGCTCAGAGAATTTGTCGACCTACAGAAATGTTCCTCAATGTAAAATGATGCAAGATATTCGAAACTCTTAGGAAAATAGGTTAAGCTATCGGCAAAGTAGGGTAATATATGATAACTACAAGAATTAAGGGGGAACAATGAGCAGGCAACACCAAGGACGAAGTGCTCGGATTAGAAACAGTGTAACACAAGGATGTTGTCTTCCGTCCCAAGTTAAATGTGTACGAAGGCGTGTTGAAAAATAACCCATCCGAATTTTTAATGTGAAAACTCTTCAAACTTTCTAAATAAAACGAACTTAATTTACATTCTACATTTTTATTTTTCACTTCTCCATACGCTACTGGCCATTAAAATTGCTACACCAAGAAGAAATGCATATGATAAACGTGTATTCAATGGACAAATATACTATACTGACATGTGATTACATTTTCACCCAATTTGGGTGCATACATCCTGAGAAATCAGTACCCAGAACAACCACCTCTGGCCGTAATAACGATCTTGATACGCCTGGACATTGAGTCAAACAGAGCTTGGATGGCGTGTACAGGTACAGCAGCCCATGCAGCTTCAATACGATACCACAGTCCATCAAGAATAGTGACTGGCATATTGTGACGAGCCAGTTGCTCGGCCACCATTGACCAGACATTTTCAACTGGTGAGAGATCTGGAGAATGTGCTGGCCAGGACAGCAGTCGAACATTTTCTGTATCCCAGAAAGGCCCGTACAAGACCTGCAACATGCGGTCGTGCATTATCCTGCTGAAATGTAGGGTTTTGCAGGGATCGAATGAAGGGTAGAGCCACGGGTCGTAACACATCTGAAATGTAACGTCCACTGTTCAAAGTGCCGTCAATCCGAACAAGAGGTGACCGAGACGTGTAACCCATACCATCACGCCGGGTGATACGCCAGTATGGCGATGACGAATACACGCTTCTAATGTGCGTTCACCGCGATGTCGCCAAACACGAATGCGACCATCATTATGCTGAAAACAGAACCTGGATTCATCCGAAAAAATGACGTTTTGCCATTCGTGCACCCAGTTTCATCGTTGAGTACACCATCGCAGTCGCTCCTGTCTGTGATGTGGCGTCAAGGGTAACCACAGCAATGGTCTCCGAGTTGATGCTCCATGCTGCTGCAAACGTCGTCGAACTGTTCGTGCAGATGGTTGTTGTCTCGCAAACGTTCCCATCTGTTGACTCATGGATCGAGACGTGGCTGCACAATCCGTTACAGCCATGCGGATAAGATGCCCATCATCTCGACTGCTAGTGATACGAGGCCGTTGGGATCCAGCACGGAGTTCCGTATTACCCTCAAAAAAATGGTTCAAATGGCTCTGAGCACTATGGGACTCAACTGCTGAGGTCATTAGTCCCCTAGAACTTAGAACTAGTTAAACCTAACTAACCTAAGGACATCACACACATCCATGCCCGAGGCAGGATTCGAACCTGCGACCGTAGCGTTCCTGCGGTTCCAGACTGCAGCGCCAGAACCGCGCGGCCACTTCGGCCGGCCGTATTACCCTCCTGAAGCCACCGATTCCATATTCTGCTAACAGTCATTGGATTTCGACCAACACGAGCAGCAATGTCGCGATACGATAAACCGCAATCGCGGTAGGCTACAATCCGGAAACGTGATGGTACCTATTTCTCCTCCTTACACGAGGCATCACAACAACTTTTCTCCAGGCAACGCCGGTCAACTGCTGTTTGTGTATGAGAAATCGGTTGGAAACTTTCCTCATGTCTTCACCGGCGCCAACCTTGTGTGAATGTCCTGAAAAGCTAATCATTTGCATATCACAGCATCTTATTAGTGGAACAAACTGACATACCGTCACAATTCTTGCACGGGGTTTATTTTATGTGTTCAAAGTGACCCCCATTAGCAGCCAAAACATCGTCGATGTCGCTGAACTGTTGACCGAACTACGTCTGTCTGTGTTGCCGGTGTGACAGCCGCACAGGACGCTTCGATGGTTTCTGGTAGCTCGTTCGATGTAGCTGGCTTCTGTTAGTAAACTTCATTTTTCATGGTCCTCTTAGAAGTCACGAGGTGTACATTTTCAGACACCTCTCGGATGACACGTAATATCGATGATTGCAACATATGAAGATACACCTCACCAAATACGTTACCTTCAAAGAAGAATGGGTCAATCGAATCGTTCGATGACAGACGACACCATACATTAACATCTGGTAGGTTAACATATTTGTCCATGTGAACGTGAGAATTTTCAGGGGCCCAATACATGGAGTTGTGGCGTTTTACATTACCGTTTAGTTTGAAATGCACCTCGCCAGAACATACAACCATCCCCGCAAGCCGTTCACCCACGCGAAGCATGCCTTCAAACTACTCGTACCCCACCCTTCGATCCGGACCGTCGTCGTTCATAGCATGCAGCGATCTTGCAAAGTACACTACTCAGTTTGCAGCCTCCGGAATTCGTCGTATGCCTGATCTGGTTACCGCGCTTTCACTTGCACCTTGCTTCACAGATTTCTGAGGCGACTAAGTAAAATGTTGCAACACAGGAAGCCGGCCGAAGTGGCCGTGCGGTTAAAGACGCTGCAGTCTGGAACCGCAAGACCGCTACGGTCGCAGGTTCGAATCCTGCCTCGGGCATGGATGTTTGTGATGTCCTTAGGTTAGTTAGGTTTAACTAGTTCTAAGTTCTAGGGGACTAATAACCTCAGCAGTTGAGTCCCATAGTGCTCAGAGCCATTTGAACCATTTTGCAACACAGGAGCGCTGGACGCTGGACTCGATGTTTTTGGTCGGCCAGACCTTTCCTTATGTACATCCTGAATATTGCCATCGGCTTCAAATCTATCCCAAATACAATAAATTGCTAACTATATATGACGGTAGTATCTGTTCCCGAAAGAACAGTTACCGTGGATGACCATGCAGCGTTGCTAGAAATGAAATGATAATTAAATGAACACCCTAGCTGCAAGCAGGCGTTGATACACTTCATTGGGGACATGTTGAAAATGTGTGCCCCGACCGGGACTCGAACCCGGGATCTCCTGCTTACATGGCAGACGCTCTATCCATCTGAGCCACCGCGGGCGCAGAGGATAGTGCGTCTGCAGGGACTTATCCCTTGCACGCTCCCCGTGAGATCCACATTCCCAACATGTCCACAACACTACATTCGTAGTGCGCCTAATAGATGTTTGCCCATCATACTCATTACTCGTGGCAGATTAATCTACCAAGTCCCGCACGAGTTCGGGCATAGCGTGTGCGTTCGCACAAGAAGGTCAATGGCCGGGAACCCATATTTTTAACTATATAGGACGGTAGTATCTGTTCCCGAAAGAACAGTTACCGTGGATGACCATGCAGCGTTGCTAGAAATGAAATGATAATTAAATGAACACCCTAGCTGCAAGCCATGTAAGCAGGAGATCCCGGGTTCGAGTCCCGGTCGGGGCACACATTTTCAACATGTCCCCAATGAAGTGTATCAACGCCTGCTTGCAGCTAGGGTGTTCATTTAATTATCATTTCACAATAAATTGCTGTACGCGTTACTGGCTGAGTTCCGTACACATTACGTCATTGCCGTTGTACCTCCATCACGTTTTCGTATTTCCAGCATCGCTTCAGTACGGCCTTCCGTTGCTCAAACGACAATAATAGTTCATTCTTTGCTGGACTGTCTTCTGCCGAGAAACTCGCACCAAGGTCTGTTGAGGAAACAATAGACTACACTACCGCAGAAAATTGCAACGTTATGTCATTTTGTTCAAAAGATATTAACTATCAAAAATTGTCTACATTTTTCTGGACCACTCTGTACATAGTGAAGTTCATACGGAACGCTCAGAGCGCAAGTTGTAATCCACCCCTCCATCCTACTTGCAGCTGTTGTCAACATTAGTCTTTCATGAATATTTGAGAGGAGCGAAGATTACAATAAACTTTCTAGTTTATTATCTTTTCACGTAGATTTGACTCCAGTTCTTATTGTCTACGGGTCTGATTCTTGTAGCTGAAATTCTCACATTTTAGGTCCTCACGCTTGAATTGATCTAAATAAATTTGAAGACTGTTTTTGCACAATTTTTGCTGTTGACATATTTTGTCACATTTTAGTATATCATACACATTTTTGACTTTGCGCATTAACAAAGCCGAAATGACGTTGCTCGGACAAAATACAAAAAGGCGTCCGATCTTATCAGAGACATGCTTACTACTGACTCACTCAGCGGAAATAACAATGTTCCAGGGGGTTTACAATTTTACTTGACAAATGAGTTTGTATTAGTTTCCATTATTGTTTCATAAATGAATCCAGAAATAATAATAGTAAACAGTACTAGATTGAGTAATTAGTAATAAAATTTAAGTGTGCCAAATAATTCGTAATTTCATGATTATAAAAAAAATATAATTTTAACTGTACATTCAGAACTAGTACTTATCGATCAAAACATCAAAAAGAAGTAATTCCATTTCATAAGTTTTAGCTTGAAATATAGCATACTGTGTATAAAATTATATGAAAGTTTTCAAAAAAGCAGTTGAGATGATACTGATCTGTCAAAAATTCGAAAAATAATACTGGTCTCAACAACTACTACTGAGAAAAAATAACATACAGGAGGATGTCCCGTTACAAAGTCCTACTCGCAGCTGGACAATTTTTCAGTCTTTCATTCACCTGGCGATAGCCACTGGTTAACTTTTACTATTACAAGTTTCACTTGCGATCTACATCGATTTTCAGACGAATATTACAGCAGAAGAATCAACGTAACACAAAGACGAATGCACTGTCAAATAGCGTAATGTGGTTCTAGTCAATTTACATCAGTTGTAGGTCGGCCCCACATAATGCCTCTCTTTATTACTATCTAATCATCACTTTTTTTTCACATGTTCCGACGAATATTCAGTCGTAGCTCAATATATGAGAGACATCAATGCGAGCCAGATGGCGACCAAATGTCTCCATTTGCACTGGAGCATCGAGTAGCCTAATCTCATTTCGCCACATCAGAACAATACACAGCATTTCTATTACTTCCACCAACATGGCGTCATCAAGTTACGTCGTCTTCCCAGCACAGAGCAAGCATGTCGTCCTTGAGTCCATTACCTTTGCCGTGACGCTTTGATGGAACTACGGTGAAATGTGCTAAGACTCTTATCTCACTGAAATAATGAGCTGTAGAGTTCATATGTACGGCGGCTACCTTTTTATTACGCACGTTTCTTCAGGTAAAATAGCTAACTGAACAAGAATGTTGTCTAGTAATATGTACGCGTAGGTGAAAAACAAGCTATCAGTCATTTTTATTGGTCAAAATACATTTCTTTCCCGCTTTCTAACAAAGCAGCAAATATTTTTAATACTTCACAACCGAAAATACACTTGTAATTTCATTTATAATGTGCAATACTCGAATATTCCCTATCTTAGACGTGCACCGCAGTCCATGTATTCCGTGACTTCCACACTGAACTTGGGTGCATAAATAAAAATTACTGCTTGGCGTCAAGCATCTCGCTAGACGGTCATTCGGAGCTAAACCGATAACACCCTAAGTGCTTCGGTTGTATCTAGTTATTAACTTGTCTGCTGAAATTCAATGTTGAAGTAATGGATTGTTGCGTAAGTTCGTAGCGTGTTTCCATAAATTTAATAAACAAAACAGACACATCGGACAGAGACTTTTGACGTTAGTAATACATTCAAGGGTCAACAACACTGGTATACTCATGCGTATTCAAATACAGAGATATGTAAACAAGTAGAATATGGAACGGCGGACGGCAACGGCAATATAAGACAGCAAGTGTCTGGCGCAGTTGTTAGATTGGTTACTGCTGCTACAATGGCAGGTTATCAAGATTTAAGTCAGAACGTGATGTTATGGTCGGCGCACGAGCTACGCGACACAGCATTTCCGAGATACCGATGAAATGAGGATTTTCTCGTATGGCGATTTCACGAGTGTACCGTGAATATCAGGAATCCAGCGAAACATTAAATCTCCGACATCGCAGTGGAAGGAAAAAGATTCTGCAAGAACGGGAACAGCAACGATTGAAGAGAATCATTCACCACGACAGAAGCGCAACCCTTCCGCAAATTGCTGTAGATTTCAATGCTGGACCATCAACAAGTGTCAACGTGCGAACAATTCAACGAAACGTCGTCTATACGTGCTTTCGGAGTCGAAGCCTGACTCGTGTACCGTTAATGACTGCACGACACAAAGCTTTACGCCCCGCCTGAGCCCGTCAACACCGACATTGGACTGTTGATGACTGGAAACATGTTTGCCTGGTCGGACGAGTCTCGTTTCAAATTGTATCGAGCGGATGGACGTGTACAGGTATTGAGACAACCTCATGAATCCATGGAACCTGCATGTCAGTAGGGAGCTGTTCAAGTTGGTGGAGGCTCTCTAATGGTACGGGACGAATGCAATTGGAGTGATATGGGATCCCTGATACGTCTAGAAACGACTCTGGCAGGTGGCACATACGTAAGCATCCTGTCTGATAACCTGCGTCCGTTCATGTACACGGTGCATTCCGACGGACTCGGGCAATTCCAGCAGAAATATCCGACACCCCATATGTCCAGAATTGCTACAGAGTGGCTCCAGGAACACTCTTCTGAGTTTAAACACTCCCGGTGGCCACCAAACTCCCCTGACATGAACATTTATTAGCATATCTGGGATGCCTTGTAACGTGCTGTTCAGAAGAGATCTCCACCCTCTCGTACTCTTACGGATTTATGGAAAGCCCTGCAGGATTCATGGTGTGAGTTCCCTCCAGCGCTAATTCAGACATTATTCGAGTCCTTGGCACGTCGTGTTGCGGCACTTCTGCATGTTCACGGGGGCCTTACACGACATCAGGCACGTGTACCAGTTTCTTTGGCTGTTCAGTGTATATTCTCCTTGGCTATTTACAACAGCCTGCCAACAATGGGGTAACTCTTCTATTCGGCGACCGTAGTAATCACTTGGCATGTTCTGAGCGCATTTTCATCCGGAAAGGAAGCTTGTTCGATACAGGGCGGATGAGTCCTTGGCACGTGGTGTTGCGGCGCTTCGGCATGTTCACGGGGGCCTTACACGACATCAGGCACGTGTACCAGTTTCTTTGGCTGTTCAGTGTATATTCTCCTTGGCTATTTACAACAGCCTGCCAACAATGGGGTAACTCTTCTATTCGGCGACCGTAGAAATCACTTGGCATGTTCTGAGCGCATTTTCATCAGGAAAGGAAGCTTGTTCGATACAGGGCGGATGAGTCCTTGGCACGTGGTGTTGCGGCGCTTCGGCATGTTCACGGGGGCCTTACACGACATCAGGCACGTGTACCAGTTTCTTTGGCTGTTCAGTGTATATTCTCCTTGGCTATTTACAACAGCCTGCCAACAATGGGGTATCTCTTCTATTCGGCGACCGTAGTAATCGCTTGGCATGTTCTGAGCGCATTTTCATCAGGAAAGGAAGCTTGTTCGATACAGGGCGGATGAGTCCTTGGCACGTGGTGTTGCGGCGCTTCGGCATGTTCACGGGGGCCTTACACGACATCAGGCACGTGTACCAGTTTCTTTGGCTGTTCAGTGTATATTCTCCTTGGCTATTTACAACAGCCTGCCAACAATGGGGTAACTCTTCTATTCGGCGACCGTAGAAATCACTTGGCATGTTCTGAGCGCATTTTCATCAGGAAAGGAAGCTTGTTCGATACAGGGCGGATGAGTCCTTGGCACGTGGTGTTGCGGCGCTTCGGCATGTTCACGGGGGCCTTACACGACATCAGGCACGTGTACCAGTTTCTTTGGCTGTTCAGTGTATATTCTCCTTGGCTATTTACAACAGCCTGCCAACAATGGGGTAACTCTTCTATTCGGCGACCGTAGAAATCACTTGGCATGTTCTGAGCGCATTTTCATCAGGAAAGGAAGCTTGTTCGATACAGGGCGGATGAGTCCTTGGCACGTGGTGTTGCGGCGCTTCGGCATGTTCACGGGGGCCTTACACGACATCAGGCACGTGTACCAGTTTCTTTGGCTGTTCAGTGTATATTCTCCTTGGCTATTTACAACAGCCTGCCAACAATGGGGTAACTCTTCTATTCGGCGACCGTAGTAATCACTTGGCATGTTCTGAGCGCATTTTCATCAGGAAAGGAAGCTTGTTCGATACAGGGCGGATGAGTCCTTGGCACGTGGTGTTGCGGCGCTTCGGCATGTTCACGGGGGCCTTACACGACATCAGGCACGTGTACCAGTTTCTTTGGCTGTTCAGTGTATATTCTCCTTGGCTATTTACAACAGCCTGCCAACAATGGGGTAACTCTTCTATTCGGCGACCGTAGTAATCACTTGGCATGTTCTGAGCGCATTTTCATCCGGAAAGGAAGCTTGTTCGATACAGGGCGGATGATGTGATAATCAGAGGTCGCAAGGTCAGGTGAATGCGGAATGACTTCCGTACCCAACTTCTGTAGTCTTGTCTAGCAGAATACAGGCGGGCGTTATCGTGAGGTAGTATCACTTCACCCTGTCTTCCTGGCCGTTTTTCTTGGACTGCATCTGCAAGACGTCTCAGTTTTTGACAACAAATGTCTGCAATGATGGTTACACCTCGGAAAAGCAGTTCTAGCACACCATACCGCCACTGTTCCAATGGACGCACAACGTTTTCTGTTGTGGATGCACGCAGGTCTTTGTATGAAGAGTTGCTGTTTCGTTTGGGCACAACCATTCCTTTCTGTCTAAGCATAAACAGACCAATTCCGGACACCAGTAACAATATGGGATAGGAAGAGCTGGTGTTGTTCACGAACTAATTGAGGACGAGGAAGTGTACATGCACAAAGGCCACTCTCTGTTATTTTTGATTTTGACTTATAGCATGCGGTCGCCTTACACCCGATTTTTGAACCTTCCTCAGTGCATGCAAGTGTCCCACTATGGTAGAATGATCACAGTTCATCGCATTTGCCAGTTTTCGAGTACACTGACGTGGGTAGTTGTGTATTAGTGCGTTTAAAAGATCTTCGTGAAACCTCGAAGTTCCTGCTGAAAGTAAGGAGTCACTAATGTGAAAACGATCCTCATTAAAACGGGGAAACCATTTTTTTTCTTTTCTGAGCCCAACGGCATTATCCCCATTCACGAAGCAAATATTTCTGGCTGTCTCTCGGGCTGTCGCGCCTCAACTAAATTCAAACAGAAGAACATCTCGGAAATGTTCCAATTTCTCCACTTGGCGCTCCATTTTCTAGCGTCCACAGCTTCACTCTCCAAATGACAGTATGTAAATTCAGACAGCAATAGCGAACTACAATTTGACAATCGATAAATAAATCCCTATCATCGAAAAAACAGACATAATGTCTAATGGGAAAACCGCAATCACTGGTTTCCCGTAACCGAAATTGCAGATCTGAACATGGTTCTAGAGGAACCGAAACCGGTCATGTGAATAAACATTTCTTGCAATCAACACGGATTATAAATAACATTGGAAACCCCTATCAACCGAAATATCAACTTGCAGAAGAAAACGCTATGAATTTATGTGATACCCTAATAATATTTTCACTGTGTTCATATAGGGTCTCCAGCCAGAACATATCGTCGTCTGGACGATGACAATGACGATACGATCCGGCTGGAAACCCGACATGAATACAGCCAATTATTACGTCGGGAAGGTTTACGGAGCCACAGTAGTTTCATTTGTTAATGATAGCGCAGTATTTAATATTCTCTCATATTATTTAGAACCAAATGTGACTATTAATTTATGAATAATTTATTATGAAAACTGAATTTGTCGTTCCTAACTCACTCCGTTTAATGTCATAACGTCCCACCTACTGTATCTTTGCTCAGGTGGAAGGTGATACGTGGGACTAAAGCATAGCTGCAAGCTGCAAGAGCCAGCAATGTTACATTTCCTTCCCTTGCGATTTTTCCGAAATTGTAATGTTTATGTAGACATCGGGCGATTTTGAATTGAGAAACACTTGTTCATTTTGAATCAGAACTAAAAAACAGAGACCTCTCAATAGTGGTGCTGTCGAAAGGAAATGATACATTGTTATAATAATTAATCAATCATTTAATAAAGCCATTAAGGGTGGTTCAAATGGTTCAAATGGCTCTGAGCACTATGGGACTTAACAACTATGGTCATCAGTCCCCTAGAACAGACCCACCTAAACCTAACTAACCTAGGGACAGCACACAACACCCAGTCATCACGAGGCAGAAAACATTAAGGGTGGAATCATACATCAGTCAGTCATTACGTTACATTAGAAAATCTTAAAACTAACACTAATATTTTACCAATGTGTTACGTATTCTGGTACTAAACATCAACCAGTATTTCTCTTACATTAAAAAATCTTAGAATTAACATTAACATTTTGTAATTATATGACCTTCGACAAACTGCTGTACTGTTGTTTTATCATCATTCATAGTTGTCACATTCAGACTCGAGCAAACAGTTCTATGCAGAAAGGGACGGATGATTTCAATCATATTTATGTAGCGTCTGTTATCTTACATCAGAACCAAATTTTATTACGTAGAATTTAGTTTATGACGAAAAATCTGACTCAGTGGGTCTGGTATAGGTCGAGCGGTCGCAGTCGATTAGGATTTATGAAATGCGCGGCGAGTTGAGTAGAATTACATCACAGGTTACTGGTTCCTTCCATGACCAAGCAACTTTCGTTGACAGGGTTCCATGGGACCTGGCAAATCGATACATACTATAAAAACAGATACACTAGTGTATGTTCCACATGTAGTATATGTCCTACATCTCCTCCAAAACCACTGGGCCGGTTTCACCGGAACTTGATACACGTATCTAAACAATCGCTGTGGTGGTAAGAACCACCCACCTGTCAGACGGATGGGGGTGTGGGTGATAAAGGTGGCTTACAACACGCTTTGCCGGCCGGAGTGGCCGAGCGGTTCTAGGCGCTACAGTCCGAACCGCGCGACCGCTACGGTCGCAGGTTCGAATCCTGCCTCGGGCATGGATGTGCGTGATGTCTGTAGGTTAGTTAGGTTTAAGTAGTTCTAAGTTCTAGGGGACTGATGACCTCAGAAGTTAAGTCCCATAATACTCAGAGCCATTTGAACCATTTTTTTAACAACGCGCTTTACACATGATTTCAAACTTTTATGAAGATTTTTCTCGCTGGCAACCCCCACAAACGATTAAAGGAAAAACGCTTACCGCATACTACCTTTTCGCTGTTCCTGCACTAAAACTGCCACATAGAAAGAAAAAAGTGGTTCAAATGGCTGTCAGCACTATGGGACTTAACATCTGAGGTCATCAGTCCCCTAGAACTTAGAACTACTTAAACCTAACTAACCTAAGGACATCACACACATCCATGCCCGAGGAAGGATTCGAAACTGCGACCGTAGCGGTCGCGCGGTTCCAGGCTGAAGCGCCTAGAACCGCTCGGCCACACCGGCCGGCTGCCACATACAGCACGATGTTTTAATTACAGGACGTATATACAGTCACTTCGGTAACACAAAATTTTGTAAATATACCACGGTTTCGATTGCACTAGGGCAGTCTTCATCAGATTAAGAAGTTATATGGAATATGTGTAACCACACCATGGTTTAATACGTCTGAGCAAAAGTGCTCTCGTGAAACAGAAATGCGTGTTTAACGAGAGCACTTTTGCTCAGACGTTTTAAGCCATGATGTGATTACATGCATCCCGTGTAACATTTTATTCTGATGAAGATTGCCCTAGTGCAATCGATACCGTGCTCAACTGCGAAAATTTTGTGGAACCGAAGTGGCTGTATATAGTCCTGTAATTAAATAGCATACGGTTGCTGGATCACGGACAATCAAATGTTTAAAATTTAATGACTTTTAATTTATTTCTTCTTTATTACTAAATGTACTCGCGACGTGTTTTGCAGACATTATTCACACATAACATCGAATGTACCAGCAGTATTATGTAACTGTACGACACATCGTCCAGGAGATACCACGACTTAAACACGTGGAAAATTACGGCATCAATCAAGACATTTAAATTTATTACTTTGTAGATAGTAAGTCTATTCGGAACACTTCTTGTAGACCGTGTCCACATATGCCGCTGAATGTGCCTACAGAACCATAGGGTGTCCATAAATTAAGTATCTTTTTACTTCACTGCTGGTACATTTAACGAACTTTGTCGGTGCTTTGTTGCCTGATATCATGCATTAACCTCGTGCTAACCAATAAACATCAATTTCATTGTTTACAGGGCAAATTTGCATTGTGTTTACCGTAGAAGAAAAGGTGGCTACTGTGGCGTGGAAGCTACACGATGACATTCGGATGAGATTTCACTGCAAGTTCCATCACGACGGTTCCACTGCTAAAATAGTCCGCACATTGGTAAACAAGTTCAGGCGCACTGGTTCACTGGCAAGGGAGCCCAGACAAGGAGATCTGTCAATCTCCAATGAAAGGATTCAAGCCATCAGGCCATCAATTGAACGGAGCCCAAAATCGGTGAGGCGTCTGTTAGTGGAATTGAACATTTCGCGTTCGACGGTACACAAGGCGTAGCTGTTTAACCTAAAGAAGAAGCTGTACTCACCTGCAGGTTCTCCACCATCTGCATGAATTACATGTGGTAGAGCGTGTAGCCGTACAGACATGTGCATCGACCTGCTCGTTGCACATGAAGAACGCACCATACTGAACCACATCTTACTCAGCGATGAAGCGATCTTTCACATTTCTGGAAAGGTTACGTGGGCTAACACGGCATCAGTATAACATGTTAAAGTCATGCGGGACTCTCCCAAGGTTAATGTCACGTGTGACAAGGTTGATTGAGCGTTTTTCTTTTCTGGAAAAACCATAAATGGAACAGTAGATATGTTCACAAATTTTCTGTTGCCACAGCTTATCCAGGATGGACGTCAGGATAGTCTTTACTTCCAGCAAGATGGGGCACCATTTCACTGTGCCTTAGATGTTCGCACGTTCCTGAATTCACAGTCGCCTTGGAGACGCGTGAACATCACGTTCCCCTGACGTCACGCCAATAGACTTCTTTGTATGGGGATCTATCAAAGGACGTGTGTTCACCCGACGCATTACTACACTGCAGGGGCTCAGGAACCTCATTACACACGCTATTGCCGCAATAACATCAGTAATGTGTTCCGCGGAACTACTGAAAAATGGGAAGTGTATCGTGAACATGTTGAGAGGAATCACTAATAAACCGATAACATAGCAAACATAGCAGGTACCATCACTATTTCTACAAAATACACATCAGAGACAAAGAAACTGGTACACTTTGAAACGTCCCCTTAGAAAAATTAAAAATGACTGTGCTTAAACTGACACACAATATTTATAGCGCAACGCAATCTGACTTTCAGTAATCCCTACAAAAGAATGGCCCTGACTAATAATAACCTACACCTTTCATGAATTCTTACAAAAATCTTCGTTACTCGAACTACTGCAATACAGCGAGCGCCACTACTGCCAGCTAAATAAAAGATTCTAACTACTGAAGGCACTAACTACTGATAGGCATAGTTAGCAAATGAAAGATTTTGATAGAGATCAAACATACAAAAACTCAAAAAGTTTTTTTAGGCATTCACAAATGTTCGATATGTGCCCCTTTAGTGATTCGGCAGACATCAAGCCGATAATCAAGTTCCTCCCACACTCGGCGCAGCATGTCCCCATCAATGAGTTCGAAAGCATCGTTGATGCGAGCTCGCAGTTCTGGCACGTTTCTTGGTAGAGGAGGTTTAAACACTGAATCTTTCACATAACCCCACAGAAAGAAATCGCATGGGGTTAAGTCGGGAGAGCGTGGAGGCCATGACATGAACTGCTGATCATGATCTCCACCACGACCGATCCATCGGTTTTCCAATCTCCTGTTTAAGAAATGCCGAACATCATGATGGAAGTGCGGTGGAGCACCATCCTGTTGAAAGATGAAGTCGGTCTCCAGTTGTGGCATGAGCCAATTTTCCAGCATGTCCAGATACACGTGTCCTGTAACGTTTTTTTCGCAGAAGAAAAAGGGGCCGTAAACTTTAAACCGTGAGATTGCACAAAACACGTTAACTTTTGGTGATTTGCGAATTTGCTGCACGAATGCGTGAGGATTCTCTGCCGCCCAGATTCGCACATTGTGTCTGTTCACTTCACCATTAAGAAAAAATGTTGCTTCATCACTGAAAACAAGTTTCGCACTGAACGCATCCTCTTCCATGAGCTGTTGCAACCGCGCCGAAAATTCAAAGTGTTTGACTTTGTCATCGGGTGTCAGGGCTTGTAGCAATTGTAAACGGTAAGGCTTCTGCTTTAGCCTTTTCTGTAAGATTTTCCAAACCGTCGGCTGTGGTACGTTAGCTCCCTGCTTGCTTTATTCGTCGACTTCCGCGGGCTACGCGTGAAACTTGCCCGCACGCGTTCAACCGTTTCTTCGCTCACTGCAGGCCGACCCGTTGATTTTCCCTTACAGAGGCATCCAGAAGCTTTAAACTGCGCATACCATCGCCGAATGGAGTTAGCAGTTGGTGGATCTTTGTTGAACTTCGTCCTGAAGTGTCGTTGCACTGTTATGACTGACTGATGTGAGTGCATTTCAAGCACGACGTACGCTTTCTCGGCTCCTGTCGCCATATTGTCTCACTGCGCTCTCGAGCGCTCTGGTGGCAGAAACCTCAAGTGTGGCTTCAGCCGAACAAAACTTTATGAGTTTTTCTACGTATCTGTAGTGTGTCGTGACCATATGTCAATGAATGGAGCTACAGTGAATTTATGAAATCGCTTCAATCATTTGCAATAGCCCTGTATATATATATATATATATATATATATATATATATATATATATATATATATATATATCAGTTCATGATATCCAGTATTACAAATTTACTCTTTCTGGCGGACACACGTCCAGATCGTCCGCTCTTAAAACTCCGCCATCTCACTCCCCACATCCACCACTGCTAATTTACTCTTTCTGTCGGACACACGTCCAGATCGTCCGCTCTTAAAACTCCGCCATCTCACTCCCCACATCCACCACTGCTCGAGGCTCACCTGCAACTGCACAACGCTACGCGCTGTTCACATCCAATTGTCCAACACTACAATAGCAAATTCCAACAATGCAAACCAGCCACAGACTGCACGCAGCACAGCCAGTGATTTTCATATAGAGCGCTACATGGCGTTACCAACATAAAAACATAAACAGCCTACTTTCAACTTGCCTAATATCGTGTAGGGCCCCCACGAGCATGTATAAGTAACGCAACACGACTTTGCATGGACTCGACTAATGTCTGAATTAGTGCTGGAGGGAACTCACGCCATGAATCCTTCAGATCTGTCCATAAATACTTAAGAGTACGATGGAGTGGAAATCTCTTCTGAACAGCACGTTGCAAGGTAACCGCTATATGCTTAATAATGTTCATGTCTGCGGAGTTTGGTGGCCAACTGAAGTGTTTAAACTCAGAAGAGTGTTCCTCGAGCCAATCTGTAGCAATTCTGGAGGTGTAGGGTGTGGCATTGTCTTGCTGCGATTGTGCAAGCCCGTCGGAATGCAAAATGGACATGAATGGAAGCAGGTGAACAGATCGGATGCTTACGTACGTCAGAGTCGTACCTAGACGTTTCAGGGGCGCCGCGCGGGATTAGCCGAGGCGTCTCAGGTGCTGCAGTCATGGACTGTGCGGTTGGCACCGGCGGAGGTTCGAGTCCTCCCTCGGGCATGGGTGTGTGTGTAGGATAATTTAGGTTAAGTAGTGTGTGAGCTTAGGGACTGATGACCTTAGCAGTTAAGCCCTGTAAGATTTCACACACATTTGAACATTTCAGGGGTCCCCCAACTCCACACGCCCCCATATCATTAGAGAGCCTCCACCAGCTTGAACAGTCCCTTACTGACATGCAGGGTCCATGGATTCATCAGGTTGTCTCCATACTCGTATACGTCCATCCGTTCGATACAATTTGAAACGAAACTCATCCAAACAGGCAACATGTTTCCAGTCATCAACATTCCAGTGTCCGCGTTGGCGGGCCCAGGCGAGGCGTAAAGCTTTGTGTCGAGCAGTCATCAAGGATACGCGAGTGGGCCTTCGAAAACCCATATCGATTATGTTTCCTTGAATGGTTCGCACGCTGACACTTGTCGATGGCCCAGCACTGAAATTTACAGCAGTTTGCGGAAGGACTGCACTTTTGTCACGTTGAACGATTCTCTTCAGTCGCCGTTGCCCCGGTCTTGCAGGCTCTTTCTCCGGCCGCACCGATGTCGGAGATTTGATGTTTTACCATATTTCTGATATTCACGGTACACTCGTGAAATGGTCGTACGGGAAAATCTCCACTTCATCGCTACCTCGGAGATGCTGTGTCCCATCGCTTGTGCGGCGACCATAACACCACGTTCAAACTGACCTAAATCTCGGTAACCTGTCAATGCAGCAGCAGTAACCTATCTAACAACTGCGCCAGACACTTCTTTTCTTACACTGCTGGCCACCGTAAATGCAACACCCTGAAGGAAGCATCCGAATCAAGTGAAACTTACACCATGAGTTTGCAGCGATGAGATATGCAACTGATTAGAATTTCAGCGCAGACGCACATCACGCGCGCCTGTGGCGCCACCTCATAGCGCCATTTAAGGCTTGGTGATTTCGACGAGTGTACGTTCGGCACGTGTGTTTACCTTGTAGTTGTTTCACAAAACGATCAGTTATGCCTCGTAGACAACAGCGAACATAGTTTGATCAAGTATCCGAGTTCGACAGAGGAAGGATAGTGGCTTACCGAGATTGTGGATTATCATACAGAGAAATCGCTAGTCGTGTTGGACGAAACCAAACAACTGTAGTGCGGATATGTGAACGTTGGATGCAGGAGGGTACGACGGACCGACGTGGTCGATCGCATTCACCTCGGTACACCACTGCACGTGCTGATAGGCAAATTGTGCGCATGGCAGTGACGGATCGCTCAGTGACATCCCGAACCATAGCACAGCACATTGCCTCTGTAACGCATCATCCAGTGTCTGCGCGTACCATTCGACGCCGTTTACAGCAGAGTGGTCTGTCCGCAAGACGTCCATTGCTTCGTCTACCATTGACGCAGAACCACAGACGTCTCCGTCGCCAATGGTGTGATGACGGATGTGGACGGCAGAATGGAATGACGTTGTCTTGACTGACGAGGCACGCTTCTGTCTGCAGCACCACGATGGTCGGATTCGAGTGTGGAGACACCGTGGAGAGAGGATGCTGGACATCTGCATTATGCACCGCCACACTGGTCTTTCACCGGGTATTATGGTATGGGGATATTACTCTCGCACGCCTCTAGTAATCATTGCCGGTACTTTAAATAGCCGGCGCTACATATCCGAGGTGCTGGAGCCAGTTGTCCTTCCTTACCTCAGGGCTCGGCCACAGCCATATTTCAACAGGATAATGCGCGACCACACGTGGCACGCATTGTCCAAAGGTTCTTCGTCAATAACCAGATTGAATTGCTTCCCTGGCCGGCTCGCTCTCCGGATCTTTCGCCGATAGAAAACATGTGGTCCATGGTTGCTCAACGAGTGACCCAGATTACATCCCCAGCTGCCACACCAGATGATCTTCGGCAACGTGTGGAAGCTGCTTGGGCTGCTGAACCCCAGGAACACATCCAACGTCTCTTTGACTCAATGCCGAGACGTGTGGCAGCGGTGATCTCCAACAATGGCGGCTACTCTGGCTACTGATTCTGCCAGGAACCACATGTCACAGACGTCTGTAAACGTAATAATTTGATACTTGATCAACATGTTATCTACAAAATAAATTTTGTTGTGCTACCTCTTGTCTTTCTTGGTAGTGCATTTACGGTGGCCAGCAGTGTACAAAGGCGTTGCTGACAGCAGTGTCGTATTCTGCCTCTTTACATATCTCGGAATTTGTATACCCATGAGTATACCAGTTTTGTTGGCGCTTCATTGTATATACTTAATTTCTGAACACCCTGTATATTATTGTATGACACATGGTTCAGGGTATGTGTCATCAATATTGACATACGTGAAAAACTGCGGCATGATGTACGAGGTTTTAATTTATTATTTGTTTAGTACTAATATTCACAACACAGTTCGCCGACAGCAGCCGCATATACCACTGGATAAACCTGCAAAATTCTGTTACTGAACAGGACATAACTTAGGAGGTTCGACGTCATAAACATCGAGCTGCGTGAAAATGAACCTGCAGGGCAAAAATCGCTAGAGGTGTCGTAAACCATAGCAACTCTGTGACAAGTGGTGAACCTCCGTGACACCTATAACATGCACGGTGTATTTAAATCTCGCGAGCATTCCAAGCTACTTCAAGCTTCAGGGCTGTGTTGACTACGTGCGTGATGAGTGCTGCGATCTTCTAGAGAAACTGGAAATTACCCGAGTATCTCCTACATTCTGCCGAAGCTTTGTTTTCATGAGAGGGAAGTAAGCAGACGAGAGTGCTGCAGGTTAGTTTTTAAAGTATTAGATCTTGGGATCATTTATCTTGAAAAGTCGTAGATGTTGTGCATTTTTTACTTACGTTTCATATGGACCTAAGGGAAATGCGAAAGAACAGGGTACAATATATCGGCACAAAGGTGCTATCACAAAGTTGTCCTACTATATTATAGGTGACAGTTGTTTTTGGATTCAGCTATTTGGTTTTTCTTCGCACAATTTAACTATAAAATGGCTGCAAAATCAAGAGGAAATGTAGTTCACGTCCTTAGAAGAAAATCTGCAGCAAACACTAAATCGTGTAAGTTATCTATTTGGATTGTAGCTGTGTAGTAAGTTTGTGCATTAGTATCATTCCTGTTGTTGTTACAGTTTTAGTTGTTGGATTGTGTTGAAATTTCAATTTTTTTCTGGTGGAGCATGCCCTAAAGTACACTATATGTGTAAATAAAATATAAACCACCAAGGCCTCTGCTTCCGTTATGTTCTGTGGGACTGCTGCTGATTGTGAACTTGCTCCTGTTTACATCACCTACGAATCTAACAAGGGAATCTTCCCATCGCACCCCCCTCAGATTTAGTTATAAGTTGGCACAGTGAATACGCCTTGAAAAACTGAACACAGATCAATCGAGAAAACAGGAAGAAGTCGTGTGGAACCATGAAAAAAATAAGCAAAATATACAAATTGAGCAGTCCATCCCAACATAGGCTACATCAAGGAAACTACGAGTTCAGGTGTGCCGTGGTCGCGTGGTTAGCGTGAGCAGCTGAGGAACGAAAGGTCCTAGGTCTTCCCTCGAGTGAAAATTTTCCTTTCTTTATTTTCGCAAAGTTGTGGTCTGTCCGTTCGTTCATTGACGTCTCCGTCCGCTGTAACAGGTTTAGTGTCGGTGTTTTGCGACCGCACCGCAAAACCGTGTGATTAGTTGACGAAAGGACGTGTGCCTCTCCAATGGGAACCGAAAACATTTGGTCGCAAGGTCATAGATCAACCGATTCCTCCACGGGAAAACACGTCTGACATATTCTATACGACACTGGTGACGGCATGTGCGTCACATGACAGGAACATGTTGACGACCCACCTAACTTATACACTTGGCCAATGTGTAAAAAGAACTTGGCCTGATTTAGGTTTTCTTGTGGATGTGATAATCACTCCAAAAAAAGTGATGAAAACATAAGAGTTTGACACATAAACTGCAACAAATGAATGCAACAGTTTCACACTCGCACAGTTTTCCCTGTGCTCTGTCAAAACATATGTTTTTAACGTTTTCAAATTTTTCCGTGTGTAGACCGTCAAATCCTGCATATGTCCAAGCAAATCTGAACATGTCCTGGAATTTTGGAGAGCGAAATTGATTATGTCTGAGTGCCTGAACTTTGATAATTGACACACGATCACGTAAACAATACTGCTCTGTGTGTGTACCTGTGCAGCTTCGCAAAATCATAGAATCTTTTCACAAAGTATTTCATTTGCCGAAAACCTCTCATCGGACAGACATAATAATTGTCTGAAAATAAAAAATTAAACTTTTCACTCGAGGGAAGACTTGAACCAAGGACCCCTCACTCCGCAGCTGCTCACGCTAACCACGGGACCACGGCGCTACTGAGCGCACAGTTTCCCTGACGCTGCCTATTGTAAACATAGACTGTTCAGTTTGTATATTTTGCTTGTTTTTTGCATAGTTCCACTCAACTTCTTCCTGTTTTCTCAATTGATCTGTGTTCAGTTTTTCAAGGCCTATCCACTGTGCCAACTTATAACTAAATCTGAGGGGGGTGCGATGGGGAGGTTCCCTTGTAAGCATCTGTGGATCACATGGACTGAAGATAGTCCCTTGGGTGCCAGGTACAGTTTAGAGCTGGACAACACGATTCTTTTTCAGGATTCGACTCCTACGATTCAATATCACATTGCGAATCGATTCCTACGATTCGATCACGATTCTTTCACGATTCATTCTAGTCTGCGGTGACACGATTCTTACAGAATGCAAATTGGCTCATATCATCCTATGTTTTTCTGTGCTAAGATGTCTTTCCAAGTCCACATCACCCTTGTAATTCATAACGCAGCTGACAGCTCTCCCACAAGGCAGATTTAGCTTAACTTTCATTTCTTCTAAATGCAAAGCATGGGTATTTTGCTTTTAATTTGTCTGAGAACTTGCCGCTGTCACTACTATTTACGTGAGAAGACGACACCGCCAAGTGTCGGCTTGGTTTCCACGAGTAATATTACGGCCCACGAACTTCGTTTGTTCCTTCCGAGCTTCCCTTGTTCAAACGCATCCTCCACTTGACTGCCATCTGGCGGTCGTAATCATTCGGCACGACTCGGCATGATTCGGAAGTTGCCTTCGAAGCATAGCGTACTAAGAATCGATGAATCGTTGGAACTTGGAATCGTCACGACTCGGAAAAGCGCAATCATTCTTACGATTCTTTTGAACGACGATTCGTCCGTATCACGATTCGATTCCTACGATTCTTTATTTAGAGTCGTTCAAATGAACGATTCATTCACGAACCGCCACAACTCTAGTACAATTGCAGTTCAGCAGGATGGTTTGACTACAGCATATTTCAAGATTTTTTTTATGTATCCGTTGGTTCTTGTCTTGAGAAAGTACAAAGGTATTAATTGGCGATAATCTGGGCTATCACCTGAACAGTGAAATTATTCGACAGAGCCAGGAATATAACGCCAGGAAATAACATCCGATTCGTACCTTCGCCACCAAATACTGCACACTTGTTACAGCCATTGGATGTGGAATTCTTCCGACAACTTAAGAGACGGAGTCTTCAGTTGGCAAGATGTGTGTAACAATAAATAAACAGGAGTTCCCTGCTTCGGTAAAGAAACTCATAGAGAACGTTGACGAGACTAATTGTCAAAATCTGCGCATAGTGTTTAGGAAAGGTGGAATTAATCCAAATTGCAGAGAGGAGGTCTTAACTAGGTTGTGTGGTCACTTTAATCAACAAGATAATGAACTGTTACAAAGAGAAGTAAGTGATAGATTCATTGAGCAAATATCTATAAAAAAAATAATAAGCCGACACGACGGAGAGAAAGCGGGCATTAGGGAGACAACGAGCCAAAGTCACCCCTGAAAAGAGAATTTTATTCATTGATCTACAAAAGCTCATCAGCAGAGTGTGCTGTGCTACACAGTCTTCAAATGGGCTGAACCCACCCTCAGTTTACGCAAGTAGGAAGTTAAAAAGGAAGGCAGATCGTTGCATCACATTCAGCTCTATTGAAAGCGATGAAGGCAATGTGGTGTATGCTGACTCAGATCACAGTTTGTTTGAAGCTGATGTTGCGGAAGAGACTAGGGATTTCAAGGAAGGAGACATTGGGAAATTATGTGGTGGCTATATATGAAGGAGTACATGATCAGGGTATAATAACCAAAAATCGGCACGCTTGTTAATGCTGTAGAGTCAGAGGGGAAAAAATAGAGATAGCCAAGAACAGATGAAATCTGATACAAAAATGAGGAAATAGTTTGTAAAATAAATGCCTGAAAGCAAAGAAATATTTTTGATATTGCTGAAATTGTTACCGTGTTTTATTCAAATACCACTACTCTTGGGTTTCATCACAATGTTCTCATTAATGTCTTAGTAAAGATTGTTCATAGCATTCTCTCTCAATAAACTGTCTCAAGTTACTTTTTATGCAATTATTTGTCCTAAGGAAGACCTCCACGATTTCAGTTTCCGAACAGGTCCCAAATATATCAGATTGTTAAGCAGAAATGTGATTGTCGCAAAGTTGCACTACAAGTAGGTACAACTTCGTACGATCTGATTAGCAAAATTCTGGCTCTCAGAGATAAAAATTCTGATGAACCAACATTGCATTTAATAAATAAAGGATAATTACATCATGAAAACAGTGATATTAAGAAAAATAAGAGCTTTCATCAATTTTTAAGCGTGAAAAGTGTCACAAAGTTGCTATGTTTTACGGCGCAGGTGACACATGTGTGAAAATACATGTGAAATGTGTGTAACCTCCCCACAAAATTTGGAAGACAATATTTATTAGAAATGGAGCCAAGTGTAACCTCCCCGCAAAAATGTAAAAGATATTACTCAAATGCAAATGGACCTAGAGCTAAGTGTAACTTCCCCAGAGAAATTTAATGACAATGACAATTAAATAAAAATTAGCAATCTGACCCAAGTATAAGTTCCTCACAAAAATGTAAGTCAAATTCAGTGATAATAAAATCTCAGTGACAATGAAAACACAAATAGACCGAAATGTCGATCTTAGGCCCTGTTCACTAATTAAACTGAAATTCTTACCTTAGTAAAACTGCATCTGCTCTTATTTTTCGCCACAGCTTGGAGGAAATTCATTGCAAAAATTTTGAATTTAAGGGAAACTTTTCTTTAAGGAATAGCAAGGGAATATTTCTTTCATTAAAGGATTCTTTGTTAAAAATTTGCTTTGAAAACAAAATTATTATTGGGGCGATTCTTGCACAAATTAGTTACAGTTAATTTACATTATTAGCTGAGCGCAATGCTGCTTCATTACCTTATTTAAAAAAATAATATACCTCGTCCTGAATCATGACCAGTGTGCCATGTCGACGGCCGCCGACTGCTCACACACAACTCAACAATCTCTCGCGCGCTACTACCACAGACTACGTCATCTCGCATGTGCTACTACTCTCGAACTGCTAACTCGCAACTGAACTGTCTCGTAACTCGACTGCAACAGAACTGCTCTCTCGCGCGGTCAAGCGCAGACTAGGAACTCTGGTCAAAGATTTTATCATGCCTCACCATCGCTGCTACCGAGTACATACACGTTTCATGTGTTACATATATGTGAAATACACTCATGCTCATAAATTAAGGATAAATGCAGAATGTGGTGCCACACAACGTGGCACTACATAAAACTGGCTGTAACAGTATAGACACACACGACACGGATCTGTAAGTCCACGGTATTGGTGATAAGTTGAGAACACCGTCCCGAACCACATGTGCTACAAAACCCCAGATTCCTCCGCATGTACCCCGACAAAATATGGGATATGATCACCATGCACACGTACACAGGTCGCACAACTGGTTGGCATTCTCTAGATCAGGTGGTCGAGTAGCTTCTGGGGTATAGCCTCCCATTCTTGCACCAGTGCCTGTCGTAGCTCCTGAATTGTCGTAGGGGTTTGAAGACGTACAGCGATACGTCGACCGAGAGCATCCCAGAAGTGCTCGATGGGGTTTAGGTCTGGAGAACAGGCAGGCCACTCCATTCGCCTGATAGCTTCTGTTTCAAGGTACTCCTCCACGATGGCAGCTCGGTGGGACCGTGCGTTATCATCCATCAGGAGGAAGTTTGAAATGGCTCCGAGCACTATGGGACTTAACTTCTAAGTTCATCAATCCCCTAGAACTTAGAACTACGTTAACCTAATCTAAGGACATCACACACGTCCATGCCCGAGGCAGGACCGTAGCGGTCGCGCGGTTCCAGACTGGAGCGCCTAGAACCGCTCGGCCACTCCGGCCGGCTCAGGAGGTTCAAATGGTTGAAATGGCTCTGAGCACTATGGGACTAAACATCTATGGTCATCAGTCCCCTAGAGCGTAGAACTACTTAAACCTAACTAACCTAAGGACAGCACACAACACCCAGCCATCACGAGGCAGAGAAAATCCCTGACCCCGCCGGGAATCGAACCCGGGAGGCTCAGGAGGAAGGTGGACCCACCGCACCCCTGAAAAGGCGGACATGCGGGTGCAATATGACGTCCCGATACACCTGACCTGTTACAGTTCCTGTGTCAAAGACATGCAGGGGCGTATGTGCACCAATTATAATCCCATCTCACACCATCAAACCACGACCTCCATACAGGTCCCTTTCAAGGACATTAAGGGGTTAGTATCTAGTTCCTGGTTCACGCCAGATGAAAACCAGGCTAGAATCACTGTTCAGACTATACCTGAACTCGTCCGTGAAGCTGGAACCACTGTTCCAATGACCATGTACTGTATTCCTGACACCAGGCTTTACGGGCTCTCCTGTGACCATGGGTCAGTGGAATGCACCTTGCAGGTCTCTGGGCGAATAAACCATGTCTGTTCAGTCATCTGTAGACTCTGTGTCTGGAGGCAACTATTCCAGTGGCTGCAGTAAAGTCCCGAGCAAAGCTGCCTGCAGTACTCCGTGGCTGTCTATGGGCACTGACGGTGAGATATCGGTCTTCTTGTGGTGTTGTACACTGTGGACGTCCCGTACTGTAGTGCCTGGACACGTTTCCTGTCTGCTGGAATCGTTGCCATAATCTTGAGATCACACTTTGTGGCACACGGAGGGCCCATGCTACGACCTGCTGTGTTTCACCGGCCTCCAGTCGCCCTAGTGTTCTAGCCCTCATAACGTCATCAATATGTGTTCTTTGAGCCATTTTCAACACACAGTCACCATTAGCACGTCTGAAAACGTCTGCACACTTACTCGTTGCACCGTACTCTGACATGCACCAACACACCTGTGAGTATTTGGACTGCTGCCAGCGTCACCATGCGATGACCGGTGGTCAAATGCATTGCATGGTCATAGCCCGAGGTGATTAAAACCCGCAAACTGCCCACCAGAGTGTTGTTTCACCATGTATCAGCATTATCCTTAATTAATGAGCATGAGTGTATATTTGACATGTGCTTAGGTGGCCAAAGCAACGCCTAAGAAACTGATACTGAACTCCTGGAACCATTTCAAGAAAATTTGGTATAAATGTTACTTGCGATCTGCTAGGCAATCTGTGAGAGTAAGAACCACCAGCCTCCTATTGGGACAAGGATGATAATGTTGTGAGAGAAGTGGGAGGAGGAGATGGACAGAGAGCAGTGGGGGAGAGAATGAGAGAGAGGAGGAGGTGGAGAGACAAGGGAAAGGGGAGGAGATAGATTAGGTGAGGAAGAGATTGGCGGAGAAAGGAGGAGGAGGAGATGAAAAGAGGGAGAAATTAACAGGGAAAGCTGACGGACAGAAAGAGGGGGAAAGATGCAAAAAGAGAAGGGCGATGAGAGGGAATTAGAGGGGGAAGAGATGGAAAGAGTAGGAGACAGAAAGAGAGGGGGGAACATATGGATTGAGAGGGAGCAGGAGGCGGACAGACAAAGGGGCAGGAGGAGATGGACAAAGAGTGAGTTGATGTAAACGTGAACAGAAAGAGGGGGTGGACTAATAGAAGACTGGAATAAATACTTCCATGGGCATATGAATCAAATAAAAACAAAAACGGAGAGAACGAACGGACCTCAGTATGAGGATTGGCATTTTCAAAACCCACATTGTCGTTCAGCGAAAACTAATACCCAGCACTCACTGAAGTCATGTAGCAGTTCAAAAAAGACTACAAGCGGAACAAAAAGAACACAAGCGGATGTAGATACACTGACTGGTAGGTTGGCTGCTTCGGGGAAGGGGCCCAAACAGTGAGGTCATCGGTTCCATCGGATTAGGGAAGGAGGGGGAAGGAAGACGGCTGTGTGCTTGCAAAGTAACCATTCAGGAATTTGTCTGAAGTGATTTAGGGAAATCACGGAAAACCTAAACCATGATGGCCGGACGTGTGTTTCAACTATTGTCCTCCCGAATGCAAGTCCTGGGTGCTAACCGCTGCACCACCACGCTCGGTAGGTAGACTGAATGTGTGGAATAAGTCACTGACTTTACTGTGTAGATACATACACAATGTGGCGTTCAGAGTGCAGACACCATTAATTGTCAGATGGCTATCTGCAACCATGAACAATGTGTGCGGGATGATGGACTGCATACTATGATCATCATGGCAGAAGAAGAGAGCAAATACGAGGTGCATTCAGGTTCTAAGGCCTCCGATTTTTTTTCTAATTAACTACTCACCCGAAATCGATGAAACTGGCTTTACTTGTCGACGTAATCGCCCTGCAGACGTACACGTTTTTCACAACGCTGACGCCATGATTCCATGGCAGCGGCGAAGGCTCCTTTAGGAGTCTGTTTTGACCACTGGAAAATCGCTGAGGCAATAGCAGCACGGCTGGTGAATGTGCGGCCACGGAGAGTGTCTTTCATTGTTGAAAAAAAGCCAAAAGTCACTAGGCGCCAGGTCAGGTGAGTAGGGAGCATGAGGAATCACTTCACAGTTATCACGAAGAAACTGTTGCGTAACAGCTCGATGTGCGGGTGCGTTGTCTTGGTGAAACAGCACACGCACAACCTTTCCCGGACGTTTTTGTTGCAGTGCAGGAAGGAATTTGTTCTTCAAAACATTTTCGTAGGATGCACCTGTTACTGTAGTGCCATTTGGAACGCAATGGGTAAGGATTACGCCCTCGCTGTCCCAGAACATGGTCACCATCATTTTTTCAGCACTGGCGGTTACCCGAAATTTTTTTGGTGGCGGTGAATCTGTGTGCTTCCATTAAGCTGACTGGCGCTTTGTTTCTGGATTGACAAATGGCATCCACGTCTCATCCATTGTCACAACCGACGAAAAGAAAGTCCCGTTCGTGCTGTCGTTGCGCGTCAACATTGCTCGGCAACATGCCACACGGGCAGCCGTGTGGTCGTCCGTCAGCATTCGTGGCACCCACCTGGATGACACTTTTCGCATTTTCAGGTCGTCATGCAGGATTCTGTGCACAGAACCCACAGAAATGCCAACTCTGGAGGCGATCTGTTCAATAGTCATTCGGCGATGCCCCAAAACAATTCTCTCCACTTTCTCGATCATGTCGTCAGACCGGCTTGTGCGAGCCCGAGGTTGTTTCGGTTTGTTGTCACACGATGTTCTGCCTTCATTAAACTGTCGCACCCACGAACGCACTTTCGACACATCCATAACTCCATCACCACATGTCTCCTTCAACTGTCGATGAATTTCAATTGCTTTCACACCACACAAATTCAGAAAACGTATGATTGCACGCTGTTCAAGTAAGGAAAACGTCGCCATTTTAAGTATTTAAAACAGTTCTCATTCTCGCCGCTGCCGGTAAAATTCCATCTGCCATACGGTGCTGCCATCTCTGGGACGTATCGACAATGAACGCGGCCTCATTTTAAAACAATGTGCATGTTTCTATCTCTTTCCAGTCCGGAGAAAAAAAATTGGAGACCTTAGAACTTGAATGCACCTCGTACACCCTTTATTCGTTAAGATGGTCAGACATTGGTTGGAGGCAGAGGCTCGATGACACACGGTGCCCCGAAGCAACCGTGGGTTCCTCAGCATTGGACAAGGCGGCGTGTTTGTCCGTTGCCACATGTAAACGCTGGGCAGCAGCGCTGGCTGAGTAAAGTGGCAATTCTGGTCGTGGCCTCGCAGACATGGACCCATCATCAGGCATTGGCAGGAGGAGGCTTTTGTGCTGGGAACCCAGCTGCATCGGCGGTCAGATGGGAACATGGGCGCACTAGCACACAGGCCCCAAACGCAATACATATTCGAGAGGCACAGAGACCAGATAACGCCACCATAGTGGTGATTCCACTTTGAGGGTCTGCCTCGAGCACTGTAACTATTAGGTCTTCCAGTGGCTTGTAGACGAGAAGTTAGCAGGTGAAGCAGCCAGACCTAGACGAAGCTGATTGGCTCAAATGGACTGTCGAATGGCGTGGGGTAGGTCTTGGCGTCGGCAGAAGACGAAGACGAGGCAGTGACAGTGTAAAAAGGTCCCTGACCGCTCACAGCGCTGTTGCCAGCTTTCAGCTGTGGAGCGCTAATTGCTGGAAGCGAAAATAGTAGCCGACTACACAGATGTGACAGCAATGAGGTGCTGCTGTAGAGAAGTTGACATAATCGCTTTGCATTATTGGTTTAAGTAGGCCCACGACACTGCCGCGTCCAGTCCACTGCAACTGCCAGTGATCAACTTACGTCGACTCGGTTATAGGCCTTCAGTGGCTCATTCCCACTTCGCTGCGACAGCGCCTCGCTTGAGTCACGTAGGAGACCAAGGCAGTGCAGGATGAGGAAACTTAACACAGCACTGAAGCAGGCAGGGATCGTACATTCTGTTTCAGCAAAATTAGAGCTCCTGCTGGAGGATTTCACTGGCAGCTAGATTCCCCATCTCACCACGAATTGTCAAGTCTGCACGAAGGGGAGCTGCTACAACAACGAACACACTTCCAGATGCGCTGGACTTCGAATTACTTTCAGCGCACATGTTGTCCAAGAGCTTAATTAGCATTTCTTTCCTTACCTTTTAATTCGGTGTTCTGTGTGTGATGCCATTAAATAAGAGAATCTTTCAATTCTTTTGTGTGTGGCTTTTTCATACGTGGGTGAGATGGTACTCTCCAAGAAGTTGCACTCATTCACTTTCTCTTTCTATTTTCTCATCGTTTATTACTGATTTGCACTGGCCCAGTCTGTTATGCGTATTTGTGTCTTAGATAACTGACTACACACTTTGTGTGGTTGTAATTTGCATATATTGCATGTACTACCTACATATTTGCGCGTGTGTGTGTGTGTGTGTGTGTGTGTGTGTGTGTCTTCACCTGCTGCTAATCATAGCATTTACTTTCGTTTTCCACATATTATAGATACTACATAAAATAATGAAAATAGTAATATATAACATACATATACATTATAATATATACAATATATATACATAATATGTACATATATATTTTACAAGCCGGCCGGAGTGGCCGAGCGACTCTAAGCGCTACAGTCTGGAACCGAGCGACCGCTACGGTCGCAGGTTCGAATCCTGCCTCGGGCATGGATGTGTGTGATGTCCTTCCGTTAGGTTTAAGTAGTTCTAAGTTCTAGGGGACTGATGACCTCAGAAGTTAACTCCCATAGTGCTCAGACCCATTTGAACCACTTATTTTACAATTTTCATTCTTTTACATAGTATTTGTAATATGCAGAGAACGAGATTATATATATATATATATATATATATATATATATATATATATATATATATATATATATATATATATATATATATATCAGTTTCAAAATGTATGATATATAGGTACATAAGTCATCCTTAAGGTACAAAAAATGTCAATAGTAACTTTTTTAAATAGCTTCAAAAAACTATTTTTAATAAAAAATAAATTAAAAAGCCATTAAGAAAACAGAACAGAAATTCGTTGTTAATAAACCACAAGTAAACCTATGATATCAATGTTATTATTTACAAAATGTTCCAAACAAACCTGATCCTTTCATTACAGAATGCAAATGAAAAGGATCCTGCAAGTCCTCTAGAGGGAAAAACATGAGAGGTGGGGTTGAAAATTATTGTTAATAAACCAGAAATGAATTCGTGATTCTTCTTTATGGCAAACATCAAACAAACGTGATCCTCTCAGTATGATAGACAGACCTCGAACGATGAAACTCACATAATTGCACTAGTAATAAAAGGAAAAGGGGGAAAGGGAGGGATTGCCCCAAAATTCCTTGTCTCTTCCAGAACTGGGCACAGCAATTTGATGATCCTGAATGTACTACACACAGTTGCCCGAGATGTTTGGTCAGGGCGAGTGTCCCCTGGTGTGGAACAGGGTGGAGGGAGTGGGGGGGGGGACCTTGAAGATACCCCATTTGCCCAGCTGTAACCCCACACCTGAAGCGGCGTTGAGATGCTTATCTATTCCAGTTCTCTCAAAGCTTTCCTACTGACCTCGATTCTCAGGATTTTTCTGTGCCGGCCGAAGTGGCCGTGCGGTTAAAGGCGCTGCAGTCTGGAACCGCAAGACTGCTACGGTCGCAGGTTCGAATCCTGCCTCGGGCGTGGATGTTTGTGATGTCCTTAGGTTAGTTAGGTTTAACTAGTTCTAAGTTCTAGGGGACTAATGACAGCAGTTGAGTCCCATAGTGCTCAGAGCCATTTGAACCATTTTGATTTTTCTGTTCAGGGTGATCTTAGAAGTACTGTGTACCGTACTAACATTGACAGAATTGAAGAGCTGTCAAGATTTATGAGCTGATTTAGAGGGCACTGCAGAGTCGAGTGTAGTATTGCGCCCATGTGCCAAGATGACAAGTGGATCGCCTCCTTTAGCAAATACGTATGTAAAGTAACATGCAGAATCAATATTGTATTAATTATTAAGAGGGGCCATAATTGGATGTAAAAATGTAGAATGTGGTTTATTCGTTTCATAATGTACAGTTACAAATTAAAGATTTTTGTCCTGCAGACACTTTAGATTACTTTAAAAAGAAATAAGGTTATAGTAATTAACATATTTCAGCAGGCATTTCTGCATTTTTACATTTAGAAAAATCCTCAGCTATCCATTCATGGAGATATGAACGCCTGGAACCAAGGAG
Source organism: Schistocerca nitens (assembly GCF_023898315.1). Lineage (NCBI taxonomy): Eukaryota > Metazoa > Arthropoda > Insecta > Orthoptera > Acrididae > Schistocerca > Schistocerca nitens. The sequence continues at coordinate 107,217,701 of NC_064623.1, forward strand.
ACTGCCTTGGGACACAACAGCAATCACTCTTGTCGGGTCTTCTTTCTGTGTCAACCATTCATGGGAAATCCAGTGGCAGTTGTCAACGGTAGTCAACAGACATCGAAATAAAAAAATATTCCTTAGAGGTATAAAGGATTCGATCTCTCCAGACATCAGTGGAGGAACATTAAGTGGATTAAAACCAGACAAGGAGATGTCATTTACTGAATCAGTGGGGATGCGCCAATACAGTCAATCCATCACATAGTCGCTGACGGTCTTCTTCAGGTGTACAAGGGAATGATAATAGACATTCACGATGAATAAGATGAAGCTATTGAATGGATCAAGAAGCAAGATCTGCATGTATAAGACTGACGAGTTTGTGATTGTTTACGTTTGACCACAAATGTTGCCTATCTGCATTTGTTTTCATCACATGATAAATAAATAAATGTGCGAAATTTGAGCATAATTACATGGAGACTTAATCGAAAAGTTTACACTTCAAATACATTGAACCTAGCGTAGTCAACATTTCGTACTGAAGCCAGTGTCGGATAATAAACACAGGTCCACAATTACCTCATTTGTGAATTTATGTTTACTGTCACTTTTTGCTTGTACTGTCATATGCTTTTACCTGCATCAATTTTCGCTAGTAATTATGTTATACCCTATATACAGGGTTATTCATAAATGACTCCAGGGTTTCAGAAGGCGATTGCGCGAGAGCTACCAGATGTGTACACTCCCCAATCCCGTTAATGCAACCACTTGCCAAAAGGCTCAATAACCACCTTTTGCAGGACAGCCCGCTGTGAGGTGTGCAGCAAGAGACAGTGAGATTCTGGAAGGTACTGCCAAGGATATGCAGCATGCCGACTCCACTACTGTGGCAAGTTGAGCTAGGTTTCTTGGTTGAGGATGTATGGTGCGTACAGCCCAGTCCAAGTGATCCCACAGATTCATGAGTGGGTTTGAATATGGGGAGTTTGGTGACCACAGGAGTATAGTAATTCATCCTAGTGTTCTCCAAACCAATCATGTATACCAAAAGCCATCTGATGCTCTCCTGCTGTGTTAAAACAAACTGGACATTGTCCTCAAGGACAGTTGCATACTTGTGTATACCCATTGTGGTTTTCAGGATGATGACATGAACCAGGAAATGCCACAAAACCATTCCCCAGATCATAATATTCCCTTCACCGACCTGCATGTTTCATGCCATGTGGCCATCTGTCCAATGGAGTATAAAATGCGATTCATCTGAAAAGGCCACCAATCACCAATCTAGTTGCAGTAGTTTTCCTATTGGCTGAAGCCTTGAAACCACTAATGAGATTTTCACTCTGCAGCGGAGTGTGCACTGATATGAAACTTCCTGGCAGATTAAAACTGTGTGCTGGACCGAGACTCGAACTTGGGACCTTTGCCTTTCGCGGGCAACTACTTCTGTGTAGTAGGAGACGAGGTACTGGCAGAAGTAGAGCTGTGGAGATGGGGCGTGAGCCGTGCTTGGGTAGTTCAGTTGGTAGTACTCTTGCCCGTGAAAGGGAAAGGTCCCAAGTTCGAGTCTCAGTCCGCTACACAGTTTTAATCTGCCAGGAGGTTTCACTGAAACCATTGTTTAGTGGTTCAGTTGACTGAGTTATCTGGTTATTCTTGTGATTAAACAATCTGTAGTACTTCCATTAGATGCAGCAAAGTAGTACTGTACATTACAAACCCGGTTATACGTATCACCTGTGGGTAGACCCACCTCCATGTGTGAGCAACATCTCAGCGGGTACACCAAATTTAAGGGAGATAGAGAATCGGTTTCACGCTCACACTCCGTATTTACACCAATCTGAGCAAACCTGATCTGCTGGAGCGTTGTTTGGGCGGTTTTACTCAAAATGTGAAAGAAAGTTTCAACAGTCTCATTTGGAGATAAGCTCCAATAATAACATCCAGCCAAAGCAAAATTGTTAACATTGCATCAAATTTGCCCATATGTCTATTAAATGTTGGCCATACTGCATTAATGCACGTGGCAAATGCCCTTCAAACCAAAATAGGCGGTGAAATGCGCCGATTCTGTGAAGATAGAGATGCCAGAGGCGATGCACTCAGCGACGAAAATGGCTTTGAGGATGAAAATGAGGGCTTATCAGGTCAAAGTAGCAGAAAGCGGCCATCAACTAGCAGGGGCGATAGTTATTATAGGCCAGGCATCGATGATATCCCGTAAGTTTCAAGCTTTGTCCCTTCTTAAATATATATATTACAAATACTTGTCAACCTTTAAACGCGTTTTTCTCGAAACCATGTCTTCCAGCATGGTTGTCGTCGCCCACGCTACAATTTCCATCCGATTTTGGTCCCCTTGAAGTAAACTGAATTTTCTTCAGTTCATCGTAGCAGATTTTTTCTACGCTGATATTTAGTATTTTTCGGCCAAAAAAGAGACTTTCAAAATGGCCATTTTTTAAAAATATCTATAATTTTGCCAGAAACTTTTTTTTTGCAAATCCCTAAAAAATGAATCAAAAGGCTATGAGCACTATGGGACTTAACATATGATGTCATCAGTCCCCTAGAACTACTTAAACCTAACTAACCAAAGGACATCACACATATCCATGCCCTAGGCAGGATTCGAACCTGTGACCGTAGCGGTTGCGCGGTTCCAGACTGAACCGCTTAGAACCGCTCGGCCACAATGGCTGGCATGAAAATCCCTATTATGAACTAAAATTATTTCTGTAAGTCTCAGAGCGATATGTTAGTTTCATTTTTCAGATAAAAATAACCAGAGATACAGTGACAACCCTCGATCTGCCTCCTTTCAGAACTGCCTCGGAAAAATCGCAGTTTGTGAAACTACACTCCTGGAAATGGAAAAAAGAACACATTGACACCGGTGTGTCAGACCCACCATACTTGCTCCGGACACTGCGAGAGGGCTGTACAAGCAATGATCACACGCACGGCACAGCGGACACACCAGGAACCGCGGTGTTGGCCGTCGAATGGCGCTAGCTGCGCAGCATTTGTGCACCGCCGCCGTCAGTGTCAGCCAGTTTGCCGTGCATACGGAGCCCCATCGCAGTCTTTAACACTGGTAGCACGCCGCGACAGCGTGGACGTGAACCGTATGTGCAGTTGACGGACTTTGAGCGAGGGCGTATAGTGGGCATGCGGGAGGCCGGGTGGACGTACCGCCGAATTGCTCAACACGTGGGGCGTGAGGTCTCCACAGTACATCGATGTTGTCGCCAGTGGTCGGCGGAAGGTGCACGTGCCCGTCGACCTGGGACCGGACCGCAGCGACGCACGGATGCACGCCAAGACCGTAGGATCCTACGCAGTGCCGTAGGGGACCGCACCGCCACTTCCCAGCAAATTAGGGACACTGTTGCTCCTGGGGTATCGGCGAGGACCATTCGCAACCGTCTCCATGAAGCTGGGCTACGGTCCCGCACACCGTTAGGCCGTCTTCCGCTCACGCCCCAACATCGTGCAGCCCGCCTCCAGTGGTGTCGCGACAGGCGTGAATGGAGGGACGAATGGAGACGTGTCGTCTTCAGCGATGAGAGTCGCTTCTGCCTTGGTGCCAATGATGGTCGTATGCGTGTTTGGCGCCGTGCGCCACAATCAGGACTGCAATATTTTCATCCTTCACCCTGTAGTTCCCCTTAAAATAAGTAACATACATATTCGTTTAATTGTATTGAAGGAACAATAAAAAAACTGATAAAATAGATTGCTGGACATTTAATTTCTCCAGGTGCAAATTAACATGTAACATTGGGAGTACAGTTAATCAAGCATAGTTGTCTTAGGCATACATGAAGAAGAAAGGAATATGGCCCTAAATATTTGCGTCCATTTTAAAAATAACTCCTTCAGCCCACAAGTGGCCCATCGGAACCATCCGACCGCCGTGTCATCCTCAGCTGAGGAGGCGGATAGGAGGGGTGTGTGGTCAGCACACCGCTCTCCCGGTCGTTATGGTGGTTTTCTGTGAGCGGAGCCGCTACTATTTGGTCGAGCTCCTCAATTGGCATCCCGAGACTGAGTGCACCCCGAAAAACGGCAACAGGACATGGCGGCCCTGATGGTCACCCATCCAAGTGCCTGCCACACCCAACAGCACTTCTGTGATCTGACGGGAATCGGTGTATCCACTGCGTCCGTTTTACTGGAAAGATCTTTTGATATCTCTGAACGTCCTGCACGCTTAACGTCAGCGTCCACCCGCTGCTGCTAGAACCAGGATGGCATCCGCTGCGGGGAGGTGGCGCGGTGGTCACTAGCGCAGGGCTCGCAGTGCTGCGCTCGTACCGGCAACTGCGCCACCTCCTCGCAGCGGCTGCCATCCTGGCCCTGACGGCAACAGCAGGGGGCTACAGTGACGGAGCTATGCGCCCGCACCATGGGCGTCAGCGCCTCCCCCCCTCCCCACGGGAAAGGGTGAAAAACTATGTAAGTGACGTATTTCACCCAAACCCAGACCCTGGGTGAAAACATTCACATTACTGATGTAACCACTCGAAGCTGGAAAGACACATAGCCGCAGACTTCTTCGGGTGTGTCAGTCGACTGAAAAAAATGAGACTGAACGAAACACTGGACTGGCCAATCGGTTGTTGAAAACAGTCAGTTGTCCCTTCACTATCAAAATCATATCGACATATTCATCGTTTCTGTATTCCAAGCCGCCTACATGTACTTCACATGACCAGTTATATTGTGCACTGTGCGATTAATAGACACATACACATGTGTCATGTGACAGACTATTGCCATGACAAAATTATGTGATGCTTATAAACGACAAGAACTAGAGAACGCACTCCTAAAAAATAAAAAAATAAACCTCAGGAGGTTTCGAACCATTTTGCCACAGGAGATGGTTGACCTCCCAGCAAGCTATTCACTGAGCTATGTATGACGCTTGGTGCAATGTGGTACATATTTCTGTACACATTCTGATGGCGATGTTACAGTGTTGTCAGCTCCCTGTTTTCATACACGTGTTTCCAAGAGGCATCCAATATAGGGTGAACCAGAAACCCACAAATTGTCTTTTGCAGGTTGTTCAGAGATACCTTCTGAGTATTTTGGTATTCAGGAGCCATCGCTGCAGAGCAATAATGTAATTACAATGCATTCGGTTAGTTGCCGCAATCACACTTGCTTCTGTGATAATACTTTTACAATAGTGCAGAACTGGTGTGACGTAATTATGTTTTTCTGGAGACATATTTAGTCTAGACTTTATCTTCGATAAGTATAGAATCTGAAGTGGTGAATAAAAATTCTTCTCAACGCGAATACTTGAACTGAGATCTCCAGATTACTAGACATGTGTATTCTCCACTACACCACTTTGGCTCTTGTAGCCAACAAACCTGCACACTTTGATCCAGTGCCCTACGTTTCACACCACAGCCCATCTCGATTTTTTCCTTCTAAAATGATCAGTATTGTCGAGGCCCTCCCATATTGGAATAGCATCCCAGCGTTGTACGTAATGGGGAGATCCTGCCTGCACCTCAGGTGTGATCTCATGTTATTACTTTTTCTGGAGACATGCAGCAACCATCAGCACACTTTTATCACAGTGTGATCAATGTATTATGTCAGTATACAACACTGTAACAAACGCAGAACTATTCTCTTACAGGTTTTATACGAAATTTCGACCACTGTGATCATGGCAAGGTGTACAGCGAAGCACCATCGACTGTGTTACACTCTCAAGAATCCCAAGAGTTTGGTGAACTCCTTCTGCGGCTATGTGAGTATCGATAGAAGCCTTGTCTTCATACGCGAATGACATGAGGATTTTTTTTTTCGAGCTAGGCAAACAGTCCATACCATCATTTGCGTTGCTGTGCACTGTATTCAGTGTAGTACAGATCTGTACTGTGTAGTGCTGCTTCTTGCGTGGTGTAGCAATCAGTGTCGGCGAGGGCGATGCTGTCTCTGGTGAAGTACTTATTATTTTTCGCGTTTTACTGACACTTTTACCACATATCGATAAAACAAATATCGCACTACACTAATCTGGGACCGCTCTGTCGAATGGACACGTAAAATACCTCATTATAAATGATTTTGATTGTAACGGGAAACAAATAGACGATTTTTGTCTACACTCGGAGTTGCATGAGGGACTTGATAAGCAGTGGTTGTTTGGGATGACACATAGCTACACATACCGCCAACGAAATTGCAAGTATCTGCCGAAACGCCGGAGAAAAAGTATCTGACGACTTTTACAGTTCAAAAATGGTTCAAATGGCTCTGAGCACCGTGGGACTTAACATCTGAGGTCATCAGTCCCCTAGAACTTAGAACTACTTAAACCTAACTAACCTTAAGGACATCACACACATCCACGCCCGAGGCAAGATTCGAACCTGCGACCGTAGCGGTCGCCCGGTTCCAGACTGAAGCGCCTAGAACCGTTCGGCCATACGGTCCGGTGACTTTTACGGGACTGTTCAGTGGCACAATTGTTTCATCCTCTGTGGACTTTACTGTTGTCGCCCCGAAAAACGGGGGTATCAGTGTCCTCTTGCGAGGTGACCCACTTCGATCTTCTTGTCTGTAATCCCCTTCGCAATATTCTCTCTCTCATGATTGCGAATGGACATTCATTCAACGCCTGCAGCAATATCAGTCGGGTTTGGAAGTGGTTTTGATTCACGACCCATGTAACACGTCCCTGCTCCTTCTCAATGAGGATATTTATCCAACTAGAAAGCTGACGTCGTGTTCCGCGATCACGTGTGTTGCACCAGTGCTTGAATAGTCCGCCGCAAAACACCAACACATTATTGAGCAACTTCCCGCACCGTATGGCCAAGGGCACGGACACACAGAACTGGTCCTTTTTGCCACTCTGCCACGTCCTTACACTTACCTGTGTTTACATACAATGTGTTCCAGCAGTAGCTGTCTTTGACTAGTAGTCAAAACGTCCTCGTTCCTGGGTTCTAAACCCGCCACCGCATAAATTTTCAATAAAAATCATCTGCAACGGCGGCCGAAGACTTCCGGCATAAGAAGTCACCCTCATTCTGCCAACGGCCTAGACGCAGACGGTGGAGGAGCGAAAGAAGTTCAGGGCGCTCTCTTACCCTTTGGGTGGGAAACTGCCCCTAAAGGCGGAAGAATCAGCAGTGATCAACAACATGAGTCTGTAGAAGGGAATGGAAACCCTGAATTAAAGACACATAAAGTGTGTCCAAAGAAGATGTGGTCTGTAATTGAGGAAGTCTTATGATGATCCCTCTGTTCGCATAAGATTCCGGGCTAGTCCCCCATACAAATGTACGGAACCAGACTGACAAGGGGTAGGCGGCCATGGATAAAAAAATGAATAACCAATGAAAGTACGAGGGCAGTTCAATAAGTAATGCAACACATTTTTTTTTCTGAAACAGGGGTTGTTGTATTCAGCATAGAAATACACCAGGTTATTCCCCAATCTTTTAGCTACACAACACTATTTTTCAACGTAATCTCCATTCAATGCTACGGCCTTACGCCACCTTGAAATGAGGGCCTGTATGTCTGCACGGTACCATTCCACTGGTCGATGTCGGAGCCAACGTCGTACTGCATCAATAACTTCTTCATCATCCGCGTAGTGCCTCCTACGGATTGCGTCCTTCATTGGGCCAAACATATGGAAATCCGACGGTGCGAGATCGGGGCTGTAGGGTGCATGAGGAAGAACAGTCCACTGAAGTTTTGTGAGCTCCTCTCAGGTGCGAAGACTTGTGTGAGGTCTTGCGTTGTCATGAAGAAGGAGACGTTCGTTCAGATTTTTGTGCCTACGAACACGCTCAAGTCGTTTCTTCAATTTCTGAAGAGTAGCACAATACACTTCAGAGTTGATCGTTTGACCATGGGGAAGGACATCGAACAGAGTAACGCCTTCAGCGTCCCAGAAGACTATAACCATGACTTTACCGGCTGAGGGTATGGCTTTAAACTTTTTCTTGGTAGGGGAGTGGGTGTGGCGCCACTCCATTGATTGACGTTTTGTTTCAGGTTCGAAGTGATGAACCCATATTTCATCGCCTGTAACAATCTTTGACAAGAAATTGTCACCCTCAGCCACATGACGAGCAAGCAATTCCGCACAGATGGTTCTCCTTTGCTCTTTATGGTGTTCGGTTAGACAACGAGGGACCCAGCGGGAACAAACCTTTGAATATCCCAACTGGTGAATAATTGTGACAGCACTACCAACAGAGTAGTCAAGTTGAGCACTGAGTTGTTTGATGGTGATTCGTCTTGCTTGACCTTGTGGCGATGATGACACACGCTTTGCCCAACGACTCACCGTGCTTTTGTCCACTGCCAGATCACCGTAGACATTCTGCAAGCGCCTATGAATATCTGAGATGCCCTGTTTTTCCGCCAAAAGAAACTCGATCACTGCCCGTTGTTTGCAACGCACATCCGTTACAGACGCCATTTTAACAGCTCCGTACAGCACTGCCACCTGTCGGAAGTCGATGAAACTATCGAGACGAAGCGGGAATGTTTGAAAATATTCCACAAGAAATTTCCGGTTTTTTCAATCAAAATTGGCCGAGAAAAAAAATGTGTTGCATTACTTATTGAACTGCCCTCGTATAATGTTGTACGAGGCAGGGCGTGGAATATCAGAATTTTGAACGTCGTAAGGTAGATAAAAGATCTGGAAAGGGAAATGCTAAAGATCAGTGTCAGAAAAGTGAAACAGAAAGAACACAAGGATTTCTGGTCAGATTAGTGCAGGGTAAAATCAACAGCAGCATAAAATGTTATAACGGGAGCAGGATGCGTTATCAGTAGGAAGGTAGGGAAGGGAGTGATTTACATACTCATGTGAGACTGGAATGCGGTTGTAGTGGGAGGCATAAAGGAAAGAGTTAAGGTAGAATATGGGCCTGATCCTAGGACTGACAGAGGAGAAAGACTAAGTTCTCCAATACATTTCAGCTAGTAACAGCGAGTACTCTGTTCAAGAATCACTGGAAAATGAGGTACACTTGGGAAAGGCTGGAAGATACAAGAAGATTTCCATTAGTTTACGTCATGATGAAGCAAAGATTCTGAAATCAGATACTGGGTTGTAAGGCGTACTCAGGAACAGACTCAGTTCACTATTTAGTATTGACGAAGAGCAGGCTGAAGTTTAAGAGACTAAACGGGAAGAATCAGTGCGCGAACAAGTGGGATACGGAAGTACTAAGGTATGAAGAGATACACTTGAAGTACTCTCAGGCAATAGATACTGTAACAAAGCAGTTCATTTGAAGAGGAATGGAAATGTCTATAAAGGGCAATCAAGGAAATTGTAAAGAAAAACATAGGTACAAAGAAGGTAACTGCGAACAAGCCATGGAATGGAAAATAAAGTTGAGAATGCGTTAGATGAAAATCAGTTCGGCTTTAGCAAAGGTAAAGGCAACTGACAAGCAGTTCTGGCGTTGCTGTTGGTAATGGAAGCAAGACCAAAGAAAAAACAAGACGCATTCGTAGGATTTGTTGATCTGGAAAATGATGCAATATGTTTGAATTTCTGAGAAAACTGAGAAAACTATAGGGAAATGCGGGTAATATACAATATGTGTAAGAGCCAAGAGTGAACAATGTGAGTGGAAGATCAAGAATGAAGTACTGAGATAAATAGTTGTGTAAGACAGGGGTGTTGTCTTTCAGTTATTGTTCAATCTATACATCGAAGAAGCAATAACGAAAATTTAAAAAAAAATTTCAAGAATCAGATTAAAATTCAGGGTGAAAGGTTTTGAGCGATAAGATTCGCTGATGAAATTGCTATCCTCAGTGAAAGTGAAAAATAATTGCATGGTCTGCTGAACGGGATGAACAGTCTAATGAGTGGAGAACATGGACTGGGATTAAATCGAAGACAGACGAAAGTTATCAGAATTAGCATAAATGAGAACACCGAGAAACTCATCATCAGGGTTGATGAGCACGAAGTGGGTGAAGTTATGTATTCCTCCTACCTGGGCAGCGAAATAACCCATGACACAAAAAGCAGACTGGAACTGGAAAAAAGGGAATTCCTCGTCAAGAGAAGACTACTAGTGTCAAACCCCCATTTGCCTCAATTTAAAGAAACAATTTATGATAATTACTTTTAGAGCACTTTATTGTATGGCAGTGAAATACGGTCTGTGGTAAAGCCGGTAAAGAAGAGAATCGAAGCAGGTGAGATGTGGTGCTACAGATGAATTGAAAAGAAGAAGGGACAAGGTACTAGGACATCTGTTAAGACATCACGGAATGACTTCCATATTACCAGAGGGAGGTAAGAGGATAAAAACTATAGAGGTAAACAGACAGTAGAATACATCCAGCTAATAAGTAATGACGTAGGTACGAAGTGCAACTCCGAGATGGTTGGTACGGGAGAGGAAATCGTGGTGGGCTGCATCAAACTAGTCAGAATAATGACTAGAAAAATAAAATCTTGAAAGTAAGTTTTTTGATTAAAACAATAGATTCAAAAGTAAAGTAATATATTACTGGAGATATGTTGATGATACCTTGCTTCTGTTTGATGGAACAAAAGATGAGATCAAAGAACTACTAGCAGTATTCAGTTCTTTCCACAAAAACATAAGATTCACAATAGAAGATGGGGACAACAAATGCATAAATTTCGTGGATCTTAAAATCACCAACCATCAACAAAATCTTAAGTTCAGCATACACAGAAAACACACATACACAGACATAACACGGGACAACTCGTCATGCCATCCCATCACACAGAAACACGCTGCATTTAGGTCCATGCTACACCGAATACACTCTCTTGATCTAGAAGGGAACACCTTCAAGAATGAGATAGCTACAATGAAGAGTATGGCAATAAGTAATAGCTACACAGCGAAAACAATTGACAATTTGAACAGACAAATACCCAAAGCAAGACAACGAGTGGCAATATTCGTCAGTATCCCATACGTCCCCCCCCCCCTATTACAAAAAATAGCTAACCTTTTCAAAAAAAAAAGTAACAGTTTCATTCTCAACTAATAATAAATTAGGAAACTTACTCATCGGCCGGCCGCGGTGGCCGAGCGGTTCTAGGCGCTTCAGTCCGGAACCGCGCGACTGCTACGGTCGCAGGTTCGAAACCTGCCTCGGGCATGGATGTGTGTGATGTCCTTAGGTTAGTTAGGTTTAGGTAGTTCTAAGTTCTAGGGGACTGATAACCTCCGATGTTTAGTTCCATAGAATATAAAATCAAATACGCAAACATACAACAACAGTGAAGTGTACAAAGTATCACGCCCCAGTTGTGCTGCCTACTATGTAGGGAAAACAAACAGAAACTTCAAAACCCGTTTTCAAGAACATGCAAATGCTTTCAGGTTCAACCACTTTGAAAAATCATTCATTGCACAACATATGTTGGAAACTAAACATGTTATCAATAATCTAGAAAACAATTTGGTAGTATTACATAATTAAGCCAATGGTAAAACACTAAATCTGTTAGGACAACTGGAGATATACCTCCACAAAATTAAAAAACCAGAATCGATGTTAAATGAACAAACAGATTTCGCAAGCCTATAGCTATTTGAGTAATTTTAAAGATCTGTTCTAAAGTTATTTCCTTCGTACGTCAATTGTTCACTGCCTATACTAATTGTTTAATAATTTTATCTTTAGCACTATGAAAAATTCATCTTTGACCACACCCTGTACAAAAACATCTGTGAAGTGTTTACAAACATGTGTTTGCGAAGGTGCCTCTTGAAGGAAGTGATATGTTTGAAAACGATAGAGGAAAAAACTTATGCTTTTGCTAAAATTTTAAAAACGCTTTTCTTGGATTCTTTGGTAAGTTTACACTATTCATCCTTTCCACTATTTCGCACATATTTTCCGTGTCTGACTTACAAAATTCGTAACCTAAAATCAAATCTTTTCGTGACAGAAATACGCATTTCATCTCATTCAAGGGAACAAATAGACGATGTATGAAGACGAATTACACCTGAAGATGGACTCACAGGGTCCGAAATGCATCGTGTACTGAATAAAACACGAAAAATTGTGACTGAAGGCGTATCTTAATTCATACCTCGAGTGTATTGAGTACAGTTACTTCTAAAGCTGCAAAATATGCATAAAATTTTTAAAAAATAAAATAAAATAAGCCTACAATGTCCGCATGAAGCATAAGTATCTCACTGATAACCACTTCCATATTATGCTCACGTACAGGCAGTGCGGGTACAGTTGAGCAAATGACTCAATCGTTACACCTTCTGTGACGGCTTAACGATTCATCTGCGTTGCGTAGTGGGGCGACTAATCTTCTGTCCAATGAGCATGGCTATCTTTCCCTGTTTTACCCTCTATATAAAGAGGGATAGAAAGCCATATGGAAGAGATGGCCAATGGCTGTGGTTCTCCAACTGCTGCCGGTCAGTTGATAATGAGTCTTTGTCACGAGTGACACGTTGATGCTGCCCTTGACTCTTTATACCACAAAAAGTAAGCACTTACCATGATTTTAATTTTTGATATACCTTAACAATATATAGCATGTCAATACTTTTTCCATTTTTCCGTAAGTTAGACCATAAGTAGTTACGGAATTATACATTTCAGGGCTGTATAGGTCTACCTGCAAACCGTCATGTTGTTTCTCTTTGCGTTCTCGCTTGACGACGCGCTATGGCGTCTGACGGCTGGGCGAGATGGTGGTACCACCTTTGGGACAGTTGCCCATTTCACAAAACATTGTATCCTTTACGGTTTTGACAGAAAGAAAAGATGCCATGCAGCTACGTTCCCAACGTTGGTTCTACTAAAGGCAGATGGAGAGATGAAAATGAAGACCTTCAAATTGCTACTAATAAAGGAAAAACTGACAGTGTTTAAGTCAGAAAACGTTCCATAGAATTTAATGCTCCAAAGAACACCGTAAAGTTAAAAACATAACCGTTGCGATTAAGAAAACTGCAATGGGTCGAGGTTCCTTTTTTGAATGTAGCCAATGACGGACAACTTGTGTGCTTTCCTACAATTTGCTCTACGAAATTTGCCTGTAACAATTAGTTCATAAAACATGTTAAGATAATAGGATATCCTTTGAACAAGATTTTCAATTTGTTTTTAAAATGTTTTGCCATCCAGTCATCATCCCTTACGTGTCTAGCCATCTAACCCTGATACACAGGTGACATGACAAAGTCTTACAAAATTTAAAAAAAAATCGTAATTAGTTTGAAATTTGGTCTAATTTTGTGAACAAAGTCTTTTTTTGTGAGTATACAAAACCTTACATGTAAATTTCCCATTGCTTTTTTATGTATTACAGTTTGATATTACCATTTGAGAAAGTCATGGTCAGTCGTCTCTTTTTTACCATTTATCTACTTCTGACCAAAATGCGATTCTCGAAGCTGGAGTAGGAGGTCTTTGTTAATCCCGTGTTTTCACTTCTTGTGGTGTTATTTTCATGAACACTTTCAACCTCTAACATACATTTCTTTAGAAGTCACATACTAGTTTTCATAGATTTACCTTTAAAATTGCTTAAATATAACGAAACAGTTTCATAAAAATTTTCATCCCCTGTATCATCACCTTAATAACTGAATTTCCAAAAATAGAGGAGAATGCCAATTTTTTTTAATTTCCAGCCTAAAAGCCAATAACAAATTTTTAGAAATTTAGTTGCAAAAATGCTTTTGTAATGAAATATTTCCATCAAAATTTTCATCCCCCATTTCACTCCCTTAGAGTTTACTTTCCAAGAACACTGAAACAATTTTTTTTTTGATTTATAGCCGAATACTAATTTCCTTTGACTCAGCATTAAAAATACTTTAATAACGAAATATTTTCGTTATAATTTGATTCCCTATTTCATTCCCTCAGGGACTGAATTTCAACAAACACCGAAACATGTATTTTTCTTATTTTTTAACTGAGAATTCAAATACCAGTTTTCATAGATGTAGCTTTAAGATACTTTATGAGTTATTCAATAATGATTTATTTTCAAAATAAACTTTCATGCACTATTTTACCCCATTAGCGGCTGGATTTCCAAAAATACTGAAGTATGTATGTTAATTTCTGACTGAGACACCAAATACCAATTTTCGAAGTTTTAGCTTCAAAATAGCCTTAATAGACCTATTTTCAATAAAACCTTCATCCCCTACTTTATTCCCTTAGGGACAGAATTTCAATGAATCCGATATTGAACAATGCCCACTATGTAAGCACAACATGCTCTCCAAATTTGTAATTTCTATCCTTAGCTGTTTTCGTAGGCGATGATAAGTCAGTGAATCAGTCACCCACTTAGGGGTTGCACTTCCAAAAAACACTGAAACATGTAGTTTTTTATTTCCAAAGCAGAAGCCAAACTGAAATTTCCATAGGTTTAGCTGTACAAAATGCATTCATAATTAAATATTTTCAAATAACATTTCATCCCCTGCTAGGGGTTGAATTTCCAAAAACAATGAAATACCCATACTTCCATTTGTACCTGAGAGGTCAGATACCTGTTTTCATAGACGTAGCTTTAAAAGTACGTTACTAGCTGTTTAGTAATGATTTATTTTCAAAAACAGCTTTCACCCACGATTTCAGTCCCATAGGGGCTAGAGTTCCAGAAATGCTAATAAAGTTCTTTCTTTATTTTTAACAGAGAAACCAAATACTTATTTTCGTTGTTCTAACTTAAAAACTGCCTTAATAGCGACACATTTCGAGAAACGTTTCATCGTATGTTTCACCTACGTAGAAGAGGAATTTCGAAAAATCCCTTGTTAAACGATGCTTACGGTATAAGATTAACATCCCGCCCAAATTTCAAGTTACTATCTGTAGCTGTTTGGCCTCGACAGTGATGGGTCAGGCAGTCAGGACACTTTACTGGAAATCAGTGTAAAGACAGGGTTCCTACGACAGCAGTAGTACAATGTCTGTATCATACTACATCGAATTTATTATAAATGTAGTAGATACTATAAGACATAAACAGTCATGATGGAATTACAAAGTTTCTTTTAGAACACGAGTAAAACAATAAGGCGTTTGCAATTCATGGGTGGAAATTGGTATAAACGCGCTCACTGTTCTATTGTGTTGTAGCATTGTTCGTACTTTTTCCATCACCAGCTATTCCTATTTATCTCAATAATTTTCTTCGGCGTTGATTTAGTTAGGCTTTGTAGTTCCTGATTCTCGGCCACTCTTCTCGTATCGCTCGCTTTCGTTCACATACAGCTGCAAATTGCCTTCCATTGCGCTAAACAGGCCAAGTATTCCTCAAAACTTTTCACGGGGTTCATATCAGGCCTACGTGCAGGCCTGGGCAAGACATCGATATTTTTAATCTTCAAACTACTTTTTGGTTGTAGCAGAAACATGCACCGATGCATTACCCTCTTTCGTTCCCTACGTCCTCATACACTTTAATCAGTTCTGTCTGCAGCATCTCACTGTTCATTGTAGCGTTCAGTCAAGCAATACATGATTTACCTTTAGCGCAGAAGGCTTCCCAAATCGTAATATTTCCACTGATAAAATATCTGCTCATTCTTAGCTGCTGCTCTGCTATCAGATCTTTCCAATAATACTGAAATCTATCCGGCCCATCTCAATTAAACTTCTTCTCACAGATGAAGATCACTTTGTCCCATTCTGAAGTCCATGACGTCTGTTTTGCAGAAAAATTCCAAAATATTCTGCTTATGTTTTGGTGTTAAAGCAGGTTCCTACAGTCGTTTCTCGAATGCAAAATGTCTGTCATTTGCAAAATTTGTCGTGCACATTGGGCAGTTACTGACAACGGTAAATCAGCAACAAATTGAGAAGAATGGTGGTTCGTGGCCCTTGCTTTGCGCAAAAGAAACCGTTTCGATGCCTCAAATAATTTTCTACTTAGCACGTATTTTACCTTCTGTCCGTATCGTGCACTCAATCTAACGAAATTGTCGATCACTGTACTTGAATAGTTCAAATGTTTGGTAACTTGGCGATTAGAGAATCATATTTCCACGTACAGATCGATTTTCGCTTTCTCATCTCATGACAACTGTTTCGCCGACCGCTGTGGTCGAGCGATTCTAGGTGCTTCAGTCCGGAACCACGCGGGCTTTACGGTCGTGGGAGAGGAATCGAACAAATGGATGATGGATGAAACCACTCACACCGAAGGCAGCTTTACAACGGCCTACAATCGAACAAGTGTGTCAATGGATAAAACGGTCGTGGTCTGCAGTGAGAGAAGAGATTGTTAAATATTTCAAGAAATGCGGCATAAGGAACGCTCACGATTGCAGTGAACACCATCTTATATATGAAGAGGAAGAAGAAGAAGGAGAAGAATGTATAGATGACAATTTTCAGGGATTTTGAAGGTCAATTCGGTTTCGTAAACCAAGATTATTTTTTCAGTCTGGATTTACAATGCAATGATAAAAATGTTATTTTTTTAAGTAGTCGTAGTAGTAGTAGTATGGTATTCTGCCTTACAGCAGGTCTTGTCATGGATTAAGCCTCTTCCACTTTTGTCTCTCCATAGCCAGACTTTTCATTTCTGAATATTTGTCTCCTTTGATGTTCTCCAGCATTTGATATCTTCTTTTTCCTCTTCCCCTTTTTCCCTCAACCATTGCTTCTACTCCTTTCTTCAATAAACAGTCCCTCCTCAAACAATATGCAATCCAGTTCCGTTTTCTCTTTCTGATGACTTTCAGCATATTTCTTTCTTCTTCAATTCTTACTACTTCTTCATTCCTTACTCGGTCTTCTCATTTCACTCTTTCCACTCATCTCCATATCCACATCCCTAGTGCCTCCAATCTTCTTTCATCTTCCTTCCTCAATGTCCAGGTCTTCGCACCATACAGTGCAACGCTGCAGATGTAACATTTGCAAGTCTTTTCCTCAGATCTTTGTTTGGTTGTCCACAAAGTAACTTCTGTTTCATCTTGAATCCTTCTCTTGCCATTGCAATTCTTTTTCTAATTTCTGTTGAGCAGTACATATCATCCATTATTATACTTCCTAAGTAATTAAAGTTATTGACTTGCTCTATTACTTCTCCCCCTATTTTTATACGGCATTTTCTCCCCTCTCCATCACAACCATGTCGTCTGCAAATCTTATGCATTCCATTCTCCGAACTCCTATACAAAGTTCTCTAATTCCATCAAAACTTTCATTAATGATTTCCTCCAGATAGATATTGAACAGTGTTGGTGATAAACAACAACCATGTCTTACACCCCTTCCCAGTTCAATTTCTTCACTCATCACACCTCCTATGTCCCAAGCTCGTGGTCGTGCGGTAGCGTTCTCGCTTCCCACGCCCGGGTTCCCGTGTTCGATTCCCGGCGGGGTCAGGGATTTTCTCTGCCTCGTGATGACTGGGTGTTGTGTGCTGTCCTTAGGTTAGTTCGGTTTAAGTAGTTTTAAGTTCTAGGGGACTGATGACCATAGATGTTAAGTCCCATAGTGCTCAGAGCCATTTGAATTTTTGAACCACACCTCCTATTCTTACTCTTGCTCTCTGGTTCAAATATAAATTTCTAATTAGCCGTCTATCCCTCCAGATCCCTCCAGTCAACTCCATGTTTCCTTAGGATTTCCATCAGTTTGTCCCATCCGACACAGTCAAAAGCCTTTTCAAGATCAATGAACGCAACATACACCTTCCTTCTCCATGTACATCTCCCCTAACTCTGTAGGGCATGGCATCTGTAGTCCCCATTCCTCGCCTGAAACCAAATTGTTCATCTCCTATTACGTAATTCAGCTTTCCATATAGCCTTCTTTTTTTAAAAAAAAAAAATAATTAAAACTTAAGGGGTGTCTTATGTTCCATAGCGTGTTATAGTCCGTAAAATGTGGAAACTGTACGACTAACATCAAATTTGATATCATTTGACTGCATTTGTTAGTATACTAAATCACATACTGTTGCGAATACAATGTCCATAACTATTCTAGACCATTGTGTCAGTTTTCCTACAAATATCCATGTAGTGATACTGATTTTCACTACTGGATATGTGTATGTCTGGTGTGTGTGTGTGTGTGTGTGTGTGTGTGTGTGTGTGTGTGTGTGTGTGTGTGTACGTAATGTTTATCGAGAACTGTGGAACTCCAGCTCCCCAATGGAGGCAAGTTATTGCTGTTCCTTTAAGAGCCGTATGGAGGAAGAAGCAGAAACTCGGCGCCAAGCAGCGAGTCAACTGCTTGGTTTACGAGTGTGTTTGGTCGGCGCGGCAGGGCTTACGACCTGAGCTCTGCTGTACTTTTCCGCGCCCCTTCACCGCAGGGGCGATCTATCCGGCGCTTCCAATCGCCATGAGTGCTGGCTCAGCGCTCTGCCTTTGGCGGCTGCCTTTGGCCGTCCAGGATGGGGAGTTAGTCCCATCTCGGCCTCTCTCGACTCCCGGCTAAACGGTCTTCTCACGCAGCAAACGTTAACACCAGGCAGTACCGGTCAGAAAATATCTTCTAACTTTAACGACCATCAGGACACAAGCTCGACGGGTAACATGCACTGTGAAATGCCCTGCTTAAGCCGCAGGTCAGGGCAGATAGAATAAATTGTAGAAACGGGCCAAAATAAGGGGCTGTCAGTTACACTCGAACACACAATTTTATTATTTGATCAGACATTACAAGAGCCCAACAGATTTTTTTTAACACACAGCTTTAATCTTTTGGGACTTAATTAATTTAAAAACGGCTGAAGGTCAATAACTTAAAACGCAAGCATAACCAGAAATCTAAAAGGCAAATCTTATCTTAGAACAGTTCTTTAGCTGTTGTTGTTGTGGTCTTCAGTCCTGAGACTGGTTTGATGCAGCTCTCCATGCTACTCTATCTTTTTAGTTAGGTTGAAGTAAACAAGTTAAATTCAAATCGGCTGAAGGCCGAAGACTTAAAAATTCAAAAAAAAATTAAATGCCAAAGGGCTTACGTGAAACAGTACCTTAAACTAGGCTGAAGACCTTAAGAGTAAAACAACTCTAATTTAAAACACAAACCCGGCTAGAAGACATACAAGTACCAACAACAAGAACAATTTAAAAAAAAATTAAGGCAGTACACACAAGAGCCCCCAGATGTTCGAGAGTCGGCCTATAATTCAAACGCTAACGCTCGCTTAGATGAGACAGGCAATCGGGCCAACCATTCACGATCCGACGACAACCCAACCGTCAGCGACTGCAAATATAGCAGATTCCGTCTCGTCCCTTAGCCATAATGCCAAATATGGGCCTCAGACCAGCTACTTGATTTTAGTCGTTGCTATTTGCTTAAACACCCCCATTTACAGTACCACCTGTACAGACAGTACTCACAGCACGGATTACAGACATACTATCCGCACTGTGTGAGCTATTCACGTACGCACTATTACGATCCATTCGTACCTTTAATTTCATTACAGGCATTAGATCATATGATGACAGCATATGGCTGCTCAAACTGGTTATCTTGGGATAATAACAGTGTCTACACTGCAATCGCGGTGGGCGAAGTGTGCTGCTCTTTTCGATGAACAAAACTGGAAGAAATATGATTCGAATGGGAGAACCAAGGATTACAAAGATGGTCTTACGAAACAAACCCAAAATGAAGAGGGGCTTAGGGTGGCCGATTAAAAGAACTGAGCCGGCCGCGGTGGTCTCGCGGTTCTAGGCGCGCAGTCCGGAACCGTGCGACTGCTACGGTCGCAGGTTCGAATCCTGCCTCGGGCATGGATGTGTGTAATGTCCTTAGGTTAGTTAGGTTTCAGTAGTTCTAAGTTCTAGGGGACTGATGACCACAGCAGTTGAGTCCATTTGAACCATTTGATTAAAAGAACTGAGGCCAGAACCCGTAATGAGTAATGCGTGAGAGGCAGATGGCGCTCATGACAGTACCACGAACGAAGTTGCCCGATTTGTAGGTACATAAATGTATTTATAGGGAATGAAGCACCACTCACAGGCAGATAACATGGCGATAGAATAGTGGCCGCAAAAGCATAATAATCGCCAAGAAATTGTATCTGGCTTAGCCACGTTAAGGATAAAGTTGTGACTGAGACTTGGAACCAGTATAGCAGAGCCATGTCGAAACCAGGCCACAGCCAAGTGTGACGTTATATAAAAAAAATAATATATATATTTTATATATTTTTTATTTTTAATTTATCTTTCCCTCAGGTATATTGTCTTTTCTTATCACTTTTACTTACGTGCATAAGTAAATATGAAACGGGTTCTTGTGATTTTGAACGTGATGACGAAAATATAGTTGCCGTTAACTGAATTGAATATAATTTTGTTAATTTCTATTTATTGATTGCAAAGCAAGGGTCGAGAGAATTTCGATTGTTGCCGTGTAGCAGCCAAGATAAAACTTACTGAACTCATGGAATCTGTATAATTTAAAAACATGAACTTTAACGTAAATTAATTATCTGTTGCAATTTAAAAAGGTTCTTATAACGAAAGCTCTCGCATTTACAGTTACTGTTAAGGCTTTGAAAAATAAATTAATTCTTCGGCGCGTAATGGCCGACCAGAGGCTGCATCGGAAGATGAGCTTCTCGCAGCGCAAATTACTGAAAAAAAGCTTATTAAAAATAATTAGCCACTGCGAGTATTTGAGGTGACAACTATTACAAAGAAATTCATTTTGTGATAATAATAACAATTTTGTTTTAGCAATAAATACGAATAACTTATATAAAATATGTGTAGCCGCTCAATGGCTGCCTTCTGTACCGCGAAACAAAACAGTGTGTGTGTCCCATAAAATACGTCCTTCCTCCTCGGCCGTAAAATCGCGTCTCTTTCGATCGTTTTTTTTTTATTTTCATAGACATTAAATAAAGATCCTACTCTTAAATTATCGCTGCATATCAGTTGTTTCAAGAACATTAACTGTATCTTTTATACTCATTATATTCCTAAATACGCAACTATGGTTTACAACCGATAAAAATGTCAATTTTTATGTGACGTACCGTCACACAAGTCAGCGGCAGACGGCGGGGCTACTGCACAGTCAGCGGCTTCGCAACGCCTCGGTGACGGCAGACGAAACTTGCCGCCGATGCATGAAGATGCTCGCAGGAGTATTCCAACCCAATTACGACAACATGGGAAGTCACCGACACGTTCCAGAGTGACGGATGTAAACAACAGAAACCAGCAGGGCGAAGCCGTATTTAACGACTGAAACAGATCGTCATGGTTCGGTCAGCTGGGCAGGAAGTGATACCCAGTCTGAGCCGTTGGCGGAATTCTGCCGCCACCGGGTCGCGAATGAGAGTAATCTGACTGCCTGTTCAGCCCGTACAGTCCACACCCTCCCCTGTTCTCCAACATGGTCCAGACTTCGGGTGACGCCATCGCCGTATCCTGCCATCTCAGCCCGCCTCGCATACTGGAGCCTCCAGTGCAGCGCTGTGTCTTTCAGGCACGTGCCCTCTGCTCGCCGTATGTCATCGCCTGCAGCTACAACGCCAGAATATTACGCGAAGGATTGGAATCACTGTCTAATGCGGTAGGGAGCTGGTGTTGAGTGGAAAGGTACTGAGCCATAATGAATTTACTAACGTTTCTAAAAACACCAATGAATTTACTTTTAAAAGCAAAAATGCAAGATAAACTAACTGAAAAGGCTAAATTTCAATAACCAACTGATGGCAAACACCTCAAAAGGGGAACAGAGTACAATCAGTTCCTTTTGGTAGAGAATATTAAATGAAGTAAAAAAAGAAACATTTGCCGGCCGGTGTGGCAGAGCGGTTCTAGGCTCTGCAGTCTGGAACCGCGCCACCGCTACGGTCACAGGTTCGAATCCTGCCTCGGGCATGGATGTGTGTGATGTCCTTAGGTTAGTTAGGTTTAAGGAGTTCTAAGTTCTAGGGGACTGATGACCTCAGATGTTAAGTCCCATTGTGCTCAGAGCCATTTGAACCATTTTGAAGAAACATTTACATTACAAACAGGAAAACATATGATCAAATGATTATGTCACAAATATCAACCATCGACTATTGCCTTCGAAGTAGTCAAAATGACTGACAAAAGTGGTTCAAATTTATGATCATAAAGGCGGTGGCAGAGGCGACGCCAGTAGCAATAATTCCTCCATTTCTCTCCTACCACAAGATCACAGTTAACAAGAAATACGATCACCTATCCTGTAACAGAGAGAGACAACTCGTTAATTACACAGGCCTGCGACATAAAGATTGTTTCAAATTTATTAAGTGATTTTTATAGTGTTTTCAACGCTGATTTCGGGAAAAATAGTGAAAAAATTCCATCGCGTACAGTTATTTCACAAACTGCTTGTCTAGTTTTAGCATTTTTCGATATTTCAGCACGCTAGTGAGTTTGAATGTTGGTTTTTAGGATCTCCATAAACTGTTATTTAGCCGTTTTTGTGCTCGGTATGCGTATAATAAAAATTAGGAGAAACCAGCATTATTTTCAAGCCAGTGCCTGTCTGTCGCTCTGCCCCTTCCCCCGCTATCACGAAGCAGTGAGCTTCTGCCGTTGTCCTTCAGTTCACAGTACCTCTTCACTCTGTGCTGTTCACGTGTTGTTGTTACTAGTGCTTTAAAGTAGTGACTGTTTTCTTGTGTTGTGAAGCTGTTTTATGGACAATGGCTACCAGAGGATGTATAAACTCGCCAGATTACTTCTGCTACATTTGTGGTAACTATACCGTTAAAAAGCAACAAAAAAACGTTTCCCATTTTTCGCCTATTTTGGTATAAAGTTAGGCAATCAAGATAAGCCTTCGGCCCCACACAAAAAGTTTGTTCAGTCCTCACGTTTTGGAATACCAATGGTTTGCGGGGAGCCCAAAAATCATAGTGATGACTGCTATTTTTGTTCTTGCAACGTACGAGGTTTCAATTTGAAAAACAAAAAGTATATTTCTTACCGTAACTTTCGATCAGCCATTCGCCCGGTTTCTCATGGACCTGAAGTACCAATACACTCTCCTCCAGATTCTTTGGATGATATACGAGTAGATGATCACGAGCTAGAAAGGTGATAGTGAAGAAGATAGAGATTACTACTATACTGTCACAACCGATCCCATTCCATTCTCACAATCTGAACTGAACCATTTAGTTAGAGACAGGCCTTTCTAAAGAATCGGCAGAGGTTTTAGGATCTACACTCCTGGAAATTGAAATAAGAACACCGTCAATTCATTGTCCCAAGAAGGGGAAACTTTATTGACACATTCCTGGGGTCAGAAACATCACATGATCACACTGACAGAACCACAGGCACATAGACACAGGCAACAGAGCATGCACAATGTCGGCACTAGTACAGTGTATATCCACCTTTCGCAGCAATGCAGGCTGCTATTCTCCCATGGAGACGATCGTAGAGATGCTGGATGTAGTCCTGTGGAACGGCTTGCCATGCCATTTCCACCTGGCGCCTCAGTTGGACCAGCGTTCGTGCTGGACGTGCAGACCGCGTGAGACGACGCTTCATCCAGTCCCAAACATGCTCAATGGGGGACAGATCCGGAGATCTTGCTGGCCAGGGTAGTTGACTTACACCTTCTAGAGCACGTTGGGTGGCACGGGATACATGCGGACGTGCATTGTCCTGTTGGAACAGCAAGTTCCCTTGCCGGTCTAGGAATGGTAGAACGATGGGTTCGATGACGGTTTGGATGTACCGTGCACTATTCAGTGTCCCCTCGACGATCACCAGTGGTGTACGGCCAGTGTAGGAGATCGCTCCCCACACCATGATGCCAGGTGTTGGCCCTGTGTGCCTCGGTCGTATGCAGTCCTGATTGTGGCGCTCACCTGCACGGCGCCAAACACGCATACGACCATCATTGGCACCAAGGCAGAAGCGACTCTCATCGCTGAAGACGACACGTCTCCATTCGTCCCTCCATTCACGCCTGTCGCGACACCACTGGAGGCGGGCTGCACGATGTTGGGGCGTGAGCGGAAGACGGCATAACGGTGTGCGGGACCGTAGCCCAGCTTCATGGAGACGGTTGCGAATGGTCCTCGCCGATACCCCAGGAGCAACAGTGTCCCTAATTTGTTGGGAATTGGCGGTGCGGTCCCCTACGGCACTGCGTAGGATCCTACGGTCTTGGCGTGCATCCGTGCGTCGCTGCGGTCCGGTCCCAGGTCGACGGGCACGTGCACCTTCCGCCGACCACTGGCGACAACATCGATGTACTGTGGAGACCTCACGCCCCACGTGTTGAGCAATTCGGCGGTACGTCCACCCGGCCTCCCGCATGCCCACTATACGCCCTCGCTCAAAGTCCGTCAACTGCACATACGGTTCACGTCCACGCTGTCGCGGCATGCTACCAGTGTTAAAGACTGCGATGGAGCTCCGTATGCCACGGCAAACTGGCTGACACTGACGGCGGCGGTGCACAAATGCTGCGCAGCTAGCGCCATTCGATGGCCAACACCGCGGTTCCTGGTGTGTCCGCTGTGCCGTGCGTGTGATCATTGCTTGTACAGCCCTCTCGCAGTGTCCGGAGCAAGTATGGTGGGTCTGACACACCGGTGTCAATGTGTTCTTTTTTCCATTTCCAGGAGTGTAGATTGAAAGATAAACCTATCTTGGCTCCGGGTACATCCTTTTCTTGGTATCGATCGAGGGAAAAGGAGTTTATACCTTTCTTCTCTCAAGAAAGCGACCTGGTGTTTTGCAGTGATGTTCTGGCCTTATGCCACGTTACAAAATAGAATATGCTCCTGATGAGTGTAGCCTTTTTATTGATTCTTTGAAAAGAAGTCTTAGTACTTCTACACAATGGCAATAAGTATGCTTCTATACCAGTTGGACACTCGGTTCACTTAAAAGAATGCTAAGACAACTTTGAACTGGTTTTAAGCAAACTCTGCTATTCAGACCACAAATGGACACTATGTGGTGATGTCAATGCTGCTTGGTCAACAAAGTGGCTATACAAAGTTCCCTAGCTTTCTCTGTGAATGGGACAGCAGAGACCGAAAGCAACACTACATAAAAAAAGCTTGGCCCTTGAGAAAAACCTTAACAGGTAGGGGTTAAAAATATTGAGTGGAAAAGCTTATGTGGATGCCAAAAAGGTGTTACTTCCACCTCTTCACATTAAGTTGGGGCTCATGAAACAATTTGTGAAGGCATTGCCAAAAGAAGGAGAGTGTTTCTGGACAGTTTCCTGGTTTATCCCAGGCAAAGCATAAGGAAGGAATCTTTGTCGGACCAGACATTAGAAAAGTAATGACAGATCCCAACTTTGTGGACTAAATGGAAACAAAAGAAAAGGCAGCATGGACATCTTTTAAATTAGTTGTGACCGGTTTCCTAGGAAACAAAAGAGATCCAAACTACAAGACAATCGTCGTAGACGTGCTCAACAACTTTAAGAAGCTGGGCTGTAATGTGAGCATTAAAGTTCATTTTTCTCCACTCACATCTTGACTACTTCCCTGCGGACCTTGGTGATGTAAGTGAAGAGCAGGGCGAAAGATTCCACCAAGACATCAAAGAGATGGAAAGAAGCTATCAAGGAAGATGGAATGTCAACATGAGAGCGGACTACTGGCGGATGATAAAAAGAGATGATGCTCAACGAGTCCACAGCCGGAAAAGCAATAAAAGAAGCTTCTACAGAAAGCGAAAGCGTTATTATAAGGACTTATGAGCTTAAAGAGAAATCGAAGTGTACTGTAAATGTAGTTTAGATCATGATTTATAAATAAAATAAAATTTTATAACGTTGGATAAAATGTGATAATTTGCTTAAATTTTGTTATTATACCCAAAAATATTCCCTTTCTTGTGAGAAAACCTGAAGTGATAGAAAAAAATGGATTGCATTTTTTTAAATCAGCGCTTAAAAGTACTTAAAAGCCAGTTACCAAATTTCAAACAACTTCCAAAAAATATTTTTTGCAGGCCTGTGCTATTTAGTAAAAATTAACATACTACAAACGCATAAATTGTTCTTTACTTTTTTTGTAGATGCAAAGCCGGCCGGTGTGGCCGAACGGTTCTAGGCGCTTCAGTCTGGCACCGCGCGACCGCTACGATCGCAGGTTCGAATCCTGCGTTGGGCATGGATATGTGTGATGTCCTTAGGTTAGTTAGGTTTAAGTAGTTCTAAGTTGTAGGGGACTGATGACCTCAGAAGTTAAGTCCTATAGTGCTCAAAGCCATTTGAACCATTTTGTAGATGCAAAACATTTAGTATACAGCTCGAACTCCTGATAGTGGCCAGTGGGTAACTATAGACATGGCTCAGAAATAAGGTAGCTAAACAATTTTCACTGACTCCAAAGTACAATTCGTAAATCAGAAGAACTACATCTGCATTCTAAAATCATTTTGGGGTAGTGACAGCCACAGGCACACACGCTTTGACGGCACTGGACTCACTTACAAGGGGAGGCCGCCAATTGTGAAATTCAGATTCGATTCATACTGCGCACAATAAAAGCTCATGGCCAGAGGTGTAATGTGGCAAAGCACCAAGATGCACTTCTCAGCCGTTGTCGAGAAAATCGACAGTTAAAAGAAACCGTTGCGGTGAAATACTCTCTACGATTATATATATATATATATATATATATATATATATATATATATATATATATATATAAATTTGAATATATATATAAATTTGAATTACAAAAAACTAATTATAAAAAAAAATTGCATGGCGCGAGATTCGATCCGGCGACCTTCGGATTACGAACCCGAGCGCTTACCGCTGCACCACGACGCTGCAGAAATATATTAATCGTAGGGAGTATTTCACCGCAACGGTTTCTTTTAACTGTCGATTTTCTCGACAACGGCTGAGAAGTGCATCTTGGTGCTTTGCCACATTACACCTCTGGCCATGAGCTTTTATTATGCGCAGTATGAATCGAATCTGAATTTCACAATCGGCGGCCTCCCCTTGTTAGTACTAGTCTAAATCATCATAAATAACACATTGATCTACATAACAACGGCAACCAGGACACGGAGTCAAAATATAGCCACCACACGACATCAACTGACGTGCACACTAATCGTATTTCTCGTAAAATCCAGCGCCCTCAGACAAACGCTTACTTAAAGAGCGCCGAGAGATGTGTGTAAGGAAGCTTACTCGTGGTCGGAAACCCACGGGTATCATCCAGCAGACGCCACCGCTTCCAGTACTTGCAAAGCTCACACCGGACTCCAACCCGGCACCTCAATGGACACAAACGTCTTGCAACTTCAATAGCAGAGGACACACGAAATACTGTGTGGCTTTTAACGAGCCATGTTCCTTGCTGCGACCAACACTCGGCCCCGCCAAACACTCTGCGAGCAAAGGCACCAATTTTGCCAACGGACCACGGGAGACGCTTGGCCACGACAACGCGCCGCCTCACTTGCTCTCCCGGCCGCCCGTGTCACACTCTCCTTTTCTCTAGGTCCCGCAACCCTCCACTACCTTCTCCTTGCAATTCAATCTCGTCATTAAGTATATCATCGCCTTCAAGGACGGTGTTGGTATTTCTGCTTCCAAAAGAGTGAAGATGGTCTGCACGGCTTCCAAGAGATTCTCCATTACAACTCTGCAAGAATGATATCAGCCAAATCAGCATCGTCTTCCTCTGAATCAGATACATTGCTTAACGAGCCACCACAACGTACACTTCTGAACCATGGACTATTTGCACAAAACATGCACCAATGGCTATATTGTTTAATATGTGGCGGACAAGTTACACCATATGAAAATGACGGTGGCTTGGTTACCATATTAATTCTCATTCCAATTAGAAGTGGTTGTAGTAGCGGGTTTCGCCATGAATCGGATAATTTGTATAAACAATTCTCACAAATACTATATACGAAATGTTTGTAATTAACTTCGTAAAAAAAGACTTTAATTTTAAATCTACTTTGCCAGAATGTAGTAATATCAAAAAAAGACATTGTAATCAAACCGAGTGTTTCCCACGGAACTGGAATTCCCGCTCTTATTTTTGCACAAGCTTCTACTGCATCATTTACTATTTCATTAATCATGGAACATTTTCACTTTTATCAAATATATAACATTCTGGCAGTCTATAAGAATTTAACATGAAATTAAATTTTGCATAACGAAATTCCAATAAAATATCTTCCCGTATAGTTTGTGGTAACTCCAATTGATAAACATCCAAGGCATTTTGGAGTCTTCCACAAACGGAAATTCGTGCAAGTTTGTACAAAGTTTCCATTATACAGAAATGTACTTACTATTTCTGGCAGCTCGTCAGAGACAATAGACGTTCTCGCAGTGGATTCAGAGGACATACTGTGAGGACAACAATTTCATGCCCCTTATATACTGGATTCGTTGCTAAGCAATTTCAGTTATCAATACTCACATGTCTGTCACTCCAAAAAGACAACTTTTACACGCGCCAACCTTTTGCTGGCGTGGGTGCTTGCCCAGATAATTGTCCTAAAAGGACAATTTATCTCAGCGGGACATGGACCGCCGCTATCGCGACCTTGGGACCCCGCGACGGTAACGCTCCATGCGCTCTTCAAGCCAGAGGGATTCCAAATCCTCGGGAACTACGCGAAATTAAACGCGGGCGCACGGCACAGACTGTACTAACCGAATAGGACAATTAAACACTTGGCTATCGTAGAGGAATCAAGTATAATCACTGAATAAAGGACTATGATTACGTCTTCCGCTACTCAGAAGCTTCCCCACACGTCTCCCACGTCCTCCGAAGCATCGACTGAACATAGCAGTCACATTAACGTAACGACCGCATGTGGCCGACGTCAACCTGCAATAATCACTCACAGTCACCGGGTGGCAGCACTAGCAGTGGAGAGTATATAAAGCGTATCGCGAGGACGCGCGAAACAATGCAGTCGTTGTCGAGATGCGGAAATGGAGCAATTTGTCTGTCATCCAAAAGGACACGGTCATGGGTTTTCGGACCGTATTTGCGAAACGGCTAAGTTTGTAAACAGTTCGCCTGCCGCCTTGGTTGAGGTTCTCCGTGGATGGCAAAATGATGCTATCGAAAACCAGCGCCGAGGCCACAGTGATGCACCACAGAGGTCAACGGCGGCTGCGGAGATCAGTATGGGTGAAGAGGCGTGCAACTGTTGAGAAACTGGCCGACCAGGTGGCCCAAAGAACTACCCGCTGTGTCCACTCAAAGACCGTATTGTGTAATGCACCCAGGATGTCTCCTGTTTACAGGCTACGCAGGCTGGAAATTGAACCCCAGTACCGCTACTGGACGTCCACTGTGGCGACAGGCAGCCTTTTCAGATTAATCACGTTTTATACTTCATCAGACAGATGGCAGTTAGTGTACGGCATGAAACATCGGAAAGCAAACGCGCTGCCTCAATCGTCGGATGGGTCCAGGCCCGAGGGCATTCTCTGAGCATTCTAATCATTCTGCAAGGTACAGTGGATCAACAAACAAGTATGTATCGATCCTTGGGGACGATGTCCAACCCAACATGCTGCTTTTTTTTCACCAGTACAACGGCATCTACCAGCAGGACAATGCATCATAGCAGACATCTCGCAGTGTGCATACATGGCTCGAAGAGCACCACCATAAGTCCCCTCCCAGATTTAAACCCAATCGAGACTCTATGGACCACCTTGATCGGGCTGTTCGCGCCGTGTATCCCCAACCGAGAAGCCTAGAGCAGCTTGACACGGCGGTGTAGTGGACGTGGCTCCACATCACCTTCCAAAACCTCACTGAATCCCTTCCTGCACGTATCGGAGTGACCGGCGCGTCAAAAAGTGGTTACTCAGACTTTTGACAGATGGTCCCATTTATGTGGCTGAAGAATCTGTAAAAGGTTTCAGACTTGATACGAATTGCTGCTGTTAGTGGATGTAGTTCCCTCTCAGCGAAGTTGCGAGCAAACTGCCTGAGGTGGACATTTGGAGTAAGGTATCTCACAAAAGGCCTTTACTCAGAGGGGCACATAAAGCTGCTCGTCTTCATTGGGCCGAACAACGCAGGTAGTGTGATCCAACGAGTGGTGGTATTTTCCCCTTTTCAAATTATGGAACATCCGAAACGCACTGGTGGCCCAGTGAGACATTAAACCAGCAGTGTACGTACAGCGCCGTACCACTTTTCTGGCCGCGCGGGATTAGCCGAGCGGTCTACGGCGCTGCAGTCATGGATTGTGCTGCTGACCCCGGCGGCGGTTCGAGTCCTCCCTCGGGCATGGGTGTGTGTGTTTCTCCATAGGATAATTTAGCTTAAGTAGTGTGTAAGCTTAGGGACTGATGAGATTAGCAATTAAGTCCCATAAGATTTCACACTCTCCACTTTTCTGTCTCGGCCAATTTCGGTTGAAGAAATGGAGAATTTGTTGTGCGACATTGTCGAGCATTCTCGCTTCAGCCACTATAGTTTCATGCAGTTCCGATAGGTGGTGGCGCCATACGTAGCCTTCAATATGGCGTCCACAACGGAGGTGCGTTCCAGGCAGAGAGCTGTCATTGAATTTCTTTTGGGAGGAAACCAGACCGACGCAGACATTCATAGGCGCTTGCAGAATGTCTATGGATACCTGCCAGTAAACAAATGCACGGTAAGACGTTGGGCAACAAGATAACCTGCCTGCCGACTGGCTGCACACAGCTGTGACTCTCATTCGAAGTGGTCGACGTATCACAATCAAACACCTCGCTGCTCAACTGGACGTCTCTGTTGGCAGTGCTGTCACACTAGTCCGTTAGTTGTGGTACTCAAACGTGTTTGTCGTCTGGATTCCTCGCCACGTAACAGAAGACCATAAAGAGCAACTTCCATCTGTTTGTCCCAATGAAGGATACACTCCACGGGAAGCAGTGCAAGTATAATGGGGCATCTGTTTTCCCGATGAAGGATACACTCCACGGGAAGCAGTGCGTGTATAATGGGGGGGGGGGGGGGTTATTGATGCAGAAAGATATTGTCTGCGACATCGGCCAGTAGAGTGCTACGATGAGGGCATACAGGCCTTCCCAGTAAGGTGTGGCCTAAGGCCGTCGCATTGAACGAACATTATGTTGAATAACAGAGTTTTTTAGACAAAAGAGTGGGTTCAAATGGCTCTGAGCACTACGGGACTTAACATCTATGGTCATCAGTACCCTAGACTACTCAAACCTAACTAACCTAAGGACATCATACAACACTCAGTCATCACGAGGCAGAGAAAATCCCTGACTCCGCCGGGAATCGAACCCGGGAACCCGGGCGCGGGAAGCAAAAGAGTGGGAAATGATGTAGTATGCTGGAGTCGTGAATGTAACCAACCTGGTTTCAGAAATAAAATGTGTTTTTGTGATACTTACTGGTTGGGGGGATCGTTAACATAAACAAGAAATTTTGCTTCAGCACTCTCAGAGAGCAAATTTTGGCCTTTCTCCTATATGTTCATGATATGTAGGCTGCGGACATTTCGATCTTTCAGGATGACAACAGCCGTGTACACATGGCTGCCTGCATACGTACCCAGTTGGATGAACACTCAGACACCGTACTGTACCTCCACCAGCTCGCCATTTCACACAAACTTAACCCCTTGAGTACCAGTGGTTTCTGGCTGAAACCACTATATTATGTATTTATTTATTTATTTTTAAGTATCAGTACCTTTTGCGTCAGACCACCAATGCTCTTGCAAGACAGAGACTATAGCTTCACATCCAGACTTTTCCCCCGTATCAAGAGAAACAAATAGTTAATGACAGCGTCCAGTACGATTAAGTGAAACGATATTTAACTTTTTTATTGTAACTTCTATGGAATGCTGCTATACACTAACCTTGTAACTAGTACTGAGATAAAAATTACGCAAAGATGACACCCTTAGAACTTTATGAAAACACTCGTAAGAGTGTGAAAAGCTCTCTTGGCGCTTGTTTTTCCGTTCTTTAGCTGCCTACTTATCCTTTAGCTCTCCTTCGCGCTCTTGTTGTCATGTCTGGATGGAATTAAATCTTTATCACCGAGCTTTACTAATTAGCGTGAGTTTTATGGACGTGTGTATACTGTTAATTAAAGTATAAAAAGTAAACAGCATATTATAACTACGTTGTTCGAAGATCCACTTTTATTTTGGATAAAACAAAAAGGTTTCATTCATCAAATGTGATAAATATAAAAGCTCTTCGTTTGATTCGTGATTATTTCAGGAGTCATTTTGTGTGTAATTACAATTTGCATATTGTATTCATTAGAACCCGCAAATATTTTTCTCGAAGTCCGATAATATTTTTGAGTTCATTTATCACGAAAGTAAGCTTCACTTCCTCTCACGGTCAGTAAAACACCAAACGAATTGTTTCCAAGTTAACTGTGGGCCGTAACTATTTAAGTTTTAAAGTAAACCAAAGTTAAAATAGTTATTGTCATTCTCGGAAAGATTAAACCATCTTCTTATAACGCTACTGGCAAAGAAAGAGTTTCTATAAATGATCGTCTCGAAAATTTTAATATTATTATCAGATTCAGAGCACAGAGAAGTAATTGCAGGCGGCAATGTTATATGACATCTAGTGGTATACTTAGGTAATTCTACGAATATAGTGCACTGTATGAGCCCCTTAAGAGCGTTCAAAGCAACAATCGACGGCAACACTTTTTGCGCTATTGCAGGATAATATGGTCTTTTCATTCGTAGTGAGCATATTGAGGAGATCATTGACAGTGAAAGTAAGTATATCTGAAGTTATTGTAATGTAAATTTCAGTTTGCACTAATGCCTTTATGAGTAGTTTCGAAGTCAAACCACTGGAGCAGTATCTCCACTTGATATAAATTTATTAAACTTTAGTTCCATTTTTCTTGTTATTTCGGACTATAATTTGTTTTGTGTATTGTGATCCCATAGAAGTTTCGAGATGTGGGATTGTGTCTAGGAAAAATGCTAAATTGCTTTCAAAGAAACATTCAGTGGTGAAAATCTGTAAGTCCCAGTAGTTCCAAAGTGAAACTACGTTTTTAAAACAATTCCTTGGTTACTTCTTGGTTACTTTTTGCCCATTTTTTTGTACACTATGACAGTAAAAGCCAATTTTGTAAAAAAAATTTAAAGTTGTGTTCCAGAGTGTAACCAAATCGTTGAAATAATTGATTGTTTACTTCTTGTCAGTTTATTCTTGTATTCGTTTCTTAAAATGATAAAGCTCAGTTTTGTGAAAAAATTTAAAATTTAATTTTTCTTTAGATTATTCGGACTCAGAGGGTTAATTCCACAGAAAATGTTTGGGAGAATTGGAACAGCAGTTAAAAGGTAGCATTCAACATCTGCGCAAGCTGAAATTTGAATGACATCTAACCTTTAAAGGGTGGTTTCAGCTGTTTATAGCATACATGAAGAAATTTTAGAGACTCTCTTACTTCAATATGTACATATTATTAAAAAGAAGATGATGTCTTTTTTGTGTTCCGCCGTCTTCCGGATGCCATGCAGATCAGTTACACTGTAAAATAATATGCAAATGTTAACATATTGGAATAAATGCCTTAAATACACTCCTGGAAATGGAAAAAAGAACACGTTGACACCGGTGTGTCAGACCAACCATACTTGCTCCGGAAACTGCGAGAGGGCTGTACAAGCAATGATCACACGCACGGCACAGCGGACACACCAGGAACCGCGGTGTTGGCCGTCGAATGGCGCTAGCTGCGCAGCATTTGTGCACCGCCGCCCTCAGTGTCAGCCAGTTTGCCGTGGCATACGGAGCTCCATCGCAGTCTTTAACACTGGTAGCATGCCGCGACAGCGTGGACGTGAACCGTATGTGCAGTTGACGGACTTTGAGCGAGGGCGTATAGTGGGCATGCGGGAGGCCGGGTGGACGTACCGCCGAATTGCTCAACACGTGGGGCGTGAGGTCTCCACAGTGCATCGATGTTGTCGCCAGTGGTCGGCGGAAGGTGCACGTGCCCGTCGACCTGGGACCGGGCCGCAGCGACGCACGGATGCACGCCAAGACCGTAGGATCCTACGCAGTGCCGTAGGGGACCGCACCGCCACTTCCCAGCAAATTAGGGACACTGTTGCTCCTGGGGTATCGGCGAGGACCATTCGCAACCGTCTCCATGAAGCTGGGCTACGGTCCCGCACACCGTTAGGCCGTCTTCCGCTCACGCCCCAACATCGTGCAGCCCGCCTCCAGTGGTGTCGCGACAGGCGTGAATGGAGGGACGAATGGAGACGTGTCGTCTTCAGCGATGAGAGTCGCTTCTGCCTTGGTGCCAATGATGGTCGTATGCGTGTTTGGCGCCGTGCAGGTGAGCGCCACAATCAGGACTGCATACGACCGAGGCACACAGGGCCAACACCCGGCATCATGGTGTGGGGAGCGATCTCCTACACTGGCCGTACACCACTGGTGATCGTCGAGGGGACACTGAATTGTGCACGGTACATCCAAACCGTCATCGAACCCATCGTTCTACCATTCCTAGACCGGGAAGGGAACTTGCTGTTCCAACAGGACAATGCACGTCCGCATGTATCCCGTGCCACCCAACGTGCTCTAGAAGCTGTAAGTCAACTACCCTGGCCAGCAAGATCTCCGGATCTGTCCCCCATTGAGCATGTTTGGGACTGGATGAAGCGTCGTCTCACGCGGTCTGCACGTCCAGCACGAACGCTGGTCCAACTGAGGCGCCAGGTGGAAATGGCATGGCAAGCCGTTCCACAGGACTACATCCAGCATCTCTACGATCGTCTCCATGGGAGAATAGCAGCCTGCATTGCTGCGAAAGGTGGATATACACTGTACTAGTGCCGACATTGTGCATGCTGTGTTGCCTGTGTCTATGTGCCTGTGGTTCTGTCAGTGTGATCATGTGATGTATCTGACCCCAGGAATGTGTCAATAAAGTTTCCCCTTCCTGGGACAATGAATTCACGGTGTTCTTATTTCAATTTCCAGGAGTGTACATACAGATTTAGATTCTGACCTGCACGTAACTAAGTATTCCTACTGCTGGATGTCGAGATTCCGTCGTCATTTTAGATAACAGATAACTTTATTTGATTTTGATATTTGATTCTGACTTGTATAGAGAGCATATGTACAATATGACTTTCACCTACCACAGCTATGTGATGCATTTATTGCCAATTTTAGATGACTGTCATTAAGATCAGACACTTTCAGTTCAGTCTCAGTAGGTCAAGATTGATAATGAACCGGATAGTTCGAACTAGTCGCCAAAAAATATAACCTACACTGCAACTATGACAGATTTGTAATATGCTATCAATGCTAAAACTGTCGAGTGGTAAAATACAAAATATGCTAAATTCAAAACAACGCTCTGAATTAAAAAATAGAAAATAATTTGGCTTCACCTGTGTTTGCGAAAGTGGTAGAAATATGATGGGCTTTCAGTAAATAATAAAACATTCTTCATCTGAAAGCTAATTGGTTTTATTCAGGATTAGAATAAACCATATTATTCCCCAGTCTTTCGGCTACAAAATTCTGTTTTTTGACACAATATCCGTTCAGTGCGACGACCTAAAGCCAACTTACCCGGAGGGCCTGTTTGCCCACATGGTACCATTCTACTGGTCGACGTCTTGCTACGTCAATAACCTCCTCTTCATCCACATACTGCTTCCCACGGAGTGCATCCTTCATTGGGCCATGCAGATGGAAGTTGGATAGTGCGAGATCCGGGCTGTGAGGTGGACGACGAAGAACAATCCAATGAAGTTCTGTGAGCTCCTGTTGGGTTCACAGACTTGTGAGGCCTTGCGTTGTCACGGTGAAGGAGAAGTTCGTTTGCATTTTTGTGGCAAAGAACTCGCTGATGTCTTTTTCTTCAGTTTACTACAGGTAGTGCAGGACACTACGTTGCACCAGGACGTCAAACAGAATAACACGTTCAGAGTTGCAGCAGTCCGTCGCCATGACTTTACCAGCTAATGGTACGGCTTTGACCTTTTTCTCCAGCTGAGAGGTGGCATGGCGTCACTCCATGGATTGCCGCTTTGTTTCCGGTTTCAAGTGATGAACCCATGTTTCATCCGCTGTCGATGTTCGACCAAAAATTGTCACTTTTTTTTTGGTCATCAGTCTACTGACTGGTTTGATGCGGCCCGCCACGAATTCCTTTCCTGTGCTAACCTCTTCACCTCAGAGTAGCACTTGCAACCTACGTCCTCAGTTATTTGCTTGACGTATTCCAATCTCTGTCTTCCTCTACAGTTTTTGCCCTCTACTGCTCCCTCTAGTACCATGGAAGTCATTCCCTCATGTCTTAGCAGATGTCCTATCATCCTGTCCCTTCTCCTTATCAGTGTTTTCCACGTATTCCTTTCCTCTCCGATTCTGCGCAGAACCTCCTCATTCCTTACCTTATCAGTCCACCTAATTTTCAACATTCGTCTGTAGCACCACATCTAAAATGCTTCGATTCTCTTCTGTTCCGGTTTTCCCACAGTCCATGTTTCACTACCATACAATGCTGTACTCCAGACGTACATCCTCAGAAATTTCTTCCTCAAATTAAGGCCGGTATTTGATATTAGTAGACTTCTCTTGGCCAGAAAAGCCTTTTTTGCCACAGCGAGTCTGCTTTTGATGTCCTCCATGCTCCGTCCGTCATTGGTTATTTTACTGCCTAGGTAGCAGAATTCCTTAGCTTCATTAACTTCGTGACCATCAATCCTGGTGTTAAGTTTCTCGCTGTTCTCATTTCTACTACTTCTCATTACCTTCGTCTTTCTCCGATTTACTCTCAAACCATACTGTGTACTCATTAGACTGTTCATTCCGTTCAGCAGATCATTTAATTCTTCTTCACTTTCACTCAGGATAGCAATGTCATCAGCGAATCGTATCATTGATATCCTTTCACCTTGTATTTTAATTCCACTCCTGAACCTTTCTTTTATTTCCATCATTGCTTCCTCGATGTACAGATTGAAGAGTATGGGCGAAAGGCTACAGCCTTGTCTTACACGAGCACTTCGTTCTTGATCGTCCACTCTTATTATTCTCTCTTGTTTGTTGTACATATTGTATATGACCCGTCTCTCCCTATAGCTTACCCCTACTTTTTTCAGAATCTCGAACAGCTTGCACCATTTTATATTGTCGAATGCTTTTTCCAGGTCGACAAATCCTATGAAAGTTTCTTGATTTTTCTTTAGCCTTAGAATTGCCTCTCTCGTCCCTTTACTTTTCCTAAAGCCAAACTGATCGTCACCTAGCGTATTCTCAATTTTCTTTTCCATTCTTCTGTATATTATTCTTGTAAGCAGCTTCGATGGATGAGCTGTTAAGCTGATTGTGCGATAATTCTCGCACTTGTCAGCTCTTGCCGTCTTCGGAATTGTGTGGATGATGCTTTTCCGAAAGTCAGATGGTATGTCGCCAGACTCATATATTCTACACACCAACGTGAATAGTCGTTTTGTTGCCACTTCCCCCAATTATTTTAGAAATTCTGATGGGATGTTATCTATCCCTTCTGCCTTATTTGACCGTAAGTCCCCCAAAGCTCTTTTAAATTCCGATTCTAATACTGGATCCCCTATCTCTTCTAAATCGACTCCTGTGTCTTCTTCTATCACATCAGACAAATCTTCACCCTCATAGAGGCTTTCAATGTATTCTTTCCACCTATCTGCTCTCTCCTCTGCATTTAACAGTGGAATTCCCGTTGCACTCTTAATGTTACCACCGTTGCTTTTAATGTCACCAAAGGTTGTTTTGACTTTCCTGTATGCTGAGTCTGTCCTTCCGACAATCATATCTTTTTCGATGTCTTTACATTTTTCCTGCAGCTATTTCGTCTTAGCTTCCCTGCACTTCCTATTTATTTCATTCCTCAGCGACTTGTAATTCTGTATTCCTGATTTTGCCGGAACATGTTTGTACTTCCTCCTTTCATCAGTCAACTGAAGTATTTCTTCTGTTACCCATGGTTTCTTCGCAGCTACCTTCTTTGTACCTATGTTTTCCTTCCCAACTTCTGTGATGGCCCTTTTCAGAGATGTCCATTCCTCTTCAACTGTACTGCCTACTGCGCTATTCCTTATTGCTGTATCTATAGCGTTAGAGAACTTCAAACGTATCTCGTCATTCCTCAGTACTTCCGTATCCCACTTCTTTGCGTATTGATTCTTCCTGACTAATGTCTTGAACTTCAGCCTACTCTTCATCACTACTAAATTGTGATCTGAGTCTATATCTGCTCCTGGGTACGCCTTACAGCCCAGTATCTGATTTCGGAATCTCTGTCTGACCATGATGTAATCTAATTGAAATCTTCCCGTATCTCCCGGACTTTTCCAAGTATACCTCCTCCTCTTGTGATTCCTGAACAGGGTATTCGCTATTACTAGCTGAAACTTGTTACAGAACTCAATTAGTCTTTCTCCTCTTTCATTCCTTGTCCCAAGCCCATATTCTCCTGTAACCTTTTCTTCTACTCCTTCCTCTACAACTGCATTCCAGTCGCCCATGACTATTAGATTTTCGTCCCCCTTTACATACTGCATTAGCCTTTCAATATCCTCATACACTTTCCCTATCTGTTCATCTTCAGCTTGCGACGTCGGCATGTATACCTGAACTGTCGTTGTCGGTGTTGATCTGCTGTCGATTCTGACTAGAACAACCCGGTCACTGAACTGTTCACAGTAACACACCCTCTGCCCTACCTTCCTATTCATAACGAATCCTACACCTGTTATACCATTTTCTGCTGCTGTTGATATTACTCGATACTCATCTGACCAGAAATCCTTGTCTTCCTTCCACTTCACTTCACTGACCCCTACTATATCTAGATTGAGCTTTTGCATTTCCCTTTTCAGATTTTCTAGTTTCCCTACCACGTTCAAGCTTCTGACATTCCACGCCCCGACTCGTAGAACGTTATCCTTGCGTTGATTATTCAATCTTTTTCTCATGGTAACCTCCCCCTTGACAGTCCACTCCCGGAATCTTTTGCCAATGGAGAGATCATCATGACACTTCTTCAATTACAGGCCACATGTCCTGTGAATACACGTTACGTGTCTTTAATGCAGTGGTTCCCATTGCCTTCTGCATCCTCATGTCGTTGATCATTGCTGATTCTCCCGCCTTTAGGGGCAATTTCCCACCCCTAGGACAAGAGAGTGCCCTGAACCTCTATCCGCTCCTCCGCCCTCTTTGACAAGGCCGTTGGCAGAATGAGGCTGACTTCTTATGCCGGAAGTCTTCGGCCGCCAATGCTGATTATTTATCAAAATTTAGGTAGTGGCGGTGATCGAACCCGGGACCGAAGACGTTATGATTACGAATCGAAGACTCTACCCCTAGACCACGGGTCACAATCGGCCACATAACGCTTAAGCAATCCTGCACAGATGGTGCAGCGTCGCTCTTATCGTCTTCTATTAGGCGGCGAGGGACCCAGCACGCACAGATCTTCGAGTCCGCCAACTGGTTAACGAGTATGTCAGCACTGCAAACAGAAACGCCCAATTGCGAACCATGAGTCACCCCAAATGAGAGTGTTCGCACGTTCCATCACAGGGCGAGACACAGCTTCGTGCGGCCGGCCGGCACGCAGGTTTGTGTAACCTTGTTGCGACTGTGACAGGCGCTTCGCCCAACGAGTCACCGTGCTTTTTGTTCGCTGTAAGGTCTCCGTAGATGTTCTGTAAGAGCCATGGAATATCTGTGATGCTCTTGTTTTCCGCCAAAAGAAACTCAATGGTAGCTCTCTACTTGGACTGCACCTCCCTTATGGACCCCATTTTGTAGCGTTGCAACACCGCCACTATAGGGGCTAAGGCGGCAATATACCACAATGTCCACAAAACATTTCGTATTTTTTGAAAAGAAATCGACAAAGGAAAAGAAGTGTATTAATTATTGAACGGCCCTCGGAAGTTGTAAGGGGCAATTTTGCGGTGCCGCATTACGACTAAACTTGGGGACGGAATTTTTGATGGTCTTTAACTCTTGATGAGATGGGCCGTCGGCTAAAACAACGCAGTAGCAGCGATCAGCTGCGGTAGCTACTCGGAATGGGGCTGGACCCACTTCCAGCAACGTCGTTGCTGCGTGGGGTCCTCGATGTGGCGCGGCGAGTCGCATTTGGCCAGCCTGGGAACAGATGGGGTTGCGGCCCAGCCTGGTGGGCACGCCAGATGCTCCCGGCCTGGCACAGAAAGCCAGCCACCACTGACAAACTGCCTGCGCTACGCTAGAGGACACAGCGGCCACTGCGAACCGTGAAGCTACGTTAAATTACGCTCTAAAAGTAACGCGGAAAAATAAAGCTCCGTTTATACGTTATTGTTTGTTTTCAGGTACATGTCAGCAGTTTTAGTATATACTCTAAGGCAAAAAAAAAAAAAAAAAAATGACGCACCACGAAGGAATTATCCGAATGGGACGGAAATCGGTAGCTGTACGTGTACAGACCTGCAAATGAGTACACTTTCAGGAAAATTAGATGATCTGTACTAGGGAAAGAGCTTCGCATTTTTGGCATTTCA
Source organism: Schistocerca nitens (assembly GCF_023898315.1). NCBI lineage: Eukaryota > Metazoa > Arthropoda > Insecta > Orthoptera > Acrididae > Schistocerca > Schistocerca nitens. The sequence goes on from NC_064623.1 coordinate 107,258,284, forward strand.
ATGACGCGTTGGTCCACCTGTGGTCCGTATGCAACCTGTTAGTGGGTTTGGTTCAAATGGCTCTAAGCACTGTGGGACTTAACATCTGAGGTCATCAGTCTCCTAGACTTAGAACTACTTAAACCTTACTAACCTAAGGGCATCACACACATCCATGCCCGAGGCAGGATTCGTACCTCCGACCGTAGCAGCAGCACGGTTCCGGAGTGAAGCGCCTAGAACTGCTAGGCCACAGCGGCCGGCTTATTGGGCTTGTCACTGATTGACCGACTTGTTCGATATGTTCTTGAGCGATGTGGTGCCAAATTCTGTGCAATTCGCCAGTTAGATCGTGAAATTCGCGAGGTGGTCGGAGGACCTTGCCCCTAATTCTCCAAATGTTCTCCAAAATTGGAGAGATCCGGCGACCTTGCTGGGCAGCGCAGGACGACAGGCACGAAGACAAGCAGTAGAAGCTCTCGCCATTTGTGGGTGGATAGTATCTTGTTGAAATGTAACACTAGGATGGCTTGCCATGAAGTGAGCAAAACGGGCCGTAGAATATCGTCGACGTATCGTTGTAGTGTAAGAGGGCCGTGGACGACAATCGAAGCGGTCCTGCTATGAAAATAAATGACACTCCTGACCATGACTTCTGGTTGTTGGGTAGTATGATCGGTGACAGTCAGGTCGGAATCCCACGTTTCCACTGTTCGCTGGTCGTAGGGGCTCAGTTCCCAACGGATCTGAGGACAAGTTTACTCCTGGCGATGAGGTACCTGGCTGAAAGCGTGTCTGGAGGCTCCATAGACAGTAGCGGGATACCAATTTCACTGTCGCCCACCGTGTGGCCATATAGCTAGAAGTGAAGATCGGGGGTGCCATTTCATATCATATCAGGAGCGCTTTGATTGACATCTGAGGCACGCTTACAGCACAGGGGCACGTCGTCGATATTATATGTCCTGTTTTCTTGCCCTTTATGGCAAGCTACCCTGGGCTTATATTTCTGCAAGATAATGCCTGCCCGCATGTGGTGAGAGTTTCTGCTGCTCGTCCTCGAGCTTTCCGAACCCTATCTGAGCCAGCAAGGTCACCGGATCGCTCCCCAATTGAGGACGCTTGGGACACTATGGGCAGGACCCGCCAGCTACAGCTAGTTCAGGATTGCGACAATCTAACGTCCCAATTGGACAGAATTTGTGCACGATATCCCTCGATAGGATACCCAAGAATTCTGTCAGTCACTGTCAAGGGCCAGAAGTGTTCCAACGCGTTGTTGACTAGCCCAGTTTGTGAAACTCTTTCTCTTGAATAAATCATCCATTTCTTTCTGAAACTGTAATCATTAGTTTCCAACGGCCTTGCCGCAATGGTAACACCGGTTCCCGTCAGATCACCGAAGTTAAGGGCTGTCGGGCTGGACTAGCACTTGGATGGGTGACCATCCGGTCTGCCGAGAGCTGATGGCAAGCGGGGTGCACTCAGCCCTTGTGAGGCAAATTGAGGAGCTACTTGATCGAGAAGTAGCGGCTCCGGTCTCGGAAACTGACATACGGCCGGGAGAGCGGTGTGCTGACCACATGCCCCTCCATATCCGCATCCAGTGACGCCCATGGGTGAGGATGACACGGCGGCAGGTCGGTACCGTTGGGCCTTCATGGCCTGTTCGGGAGGAGTTTAGTTTAGATTTTAGTAATCATTAGTTTGTCTGTACATGTACATCACAGTTTCCTTCTTTTTTTGTTTACTTTACAGATTCCAGCGACAAACCACTATCAGCACAGCTACAGGAGTCAAAACAAAAGATCACAGCATATTAGTAGGTAAGCAAAGAGCACTTGATGAAGACAAATCGAACGCTGTTGATCAGTTCAAGTGCTGCGAAAATCTGTCCACTAATCTAAATTGAGGAATTTGTGCTGATCCAGATGTCTATATGCCCTCAGTGATACGTTTAAGTTTAAAGCCATATCACATACTGCCGAAATGAAGATCTACAACGCCACCGTTTGTAGTATCACCTTTCCTTGTCTGAACTGACAATGCCGTATGTCTATTTCAAAATATTAAACGGAGTAATTAAATACATGGTGATCCAAAGTAAGTTAATATTTGAAAATTCAAATTTCACAGAAGAATGTAGGTAGAGACTTAAAAATTGACATATATGCTCGAAATGGCATAGGGTTTTATTGAAACTAAAAAAAGTACACAAAATTATCAATAGGTGGAGCTCCATACAACACAAAAGTAATAAATGGCGTAACAACTGATTTTTAGCAAAGACAGTGTTTTTTTGTAACAAACGCTGAAAATGTCAGCCCTCATCCATCAACAACACTTGCAGGTGAGGTACAATCAAGAGGTGTAATTAAAAGTCTAGTGGACAGAGTTAAAAGGATTTGTGCGCCGGAAAACCTGGAAGTCCAAGTAAAAACGTCTAAAGCAGGTTTTTGAGAAGAATGGGTACTCTAGTAAGGAAATAAATAGAGTTTTGCGACCAAATAACAAGAGGCCTAATGACATCGGTAGGACACAGCGACGGAAGAACAAGTGTGAGTACAGGGTTGAAGGAACATGAAAGTCTTTCCCGACTGAGGAAAACAGACAAGTCAGCCGTGGCGGAACATGCTCTTCAGTTGGGTGATCACGTCGTGAAATTTTCGGAACTGAAGTTTTATGTACTATGACGAACTATTATCCACGGGTATATAGAGAAGCTATCGAAATATATAAACATGTGGATAATTTTAACACAAAAAAAGAAGCTATGAAACTCAGCTGTATATGGACAGTGGCGCTACAGAGTCAATGAGGTTTTTATCTTTGACGTGCTATGATCGTTAGTTATGTTTTATCCTTGACAAGGTCTACCTCTGCTATCACGTGAAATCCAGACCACGCCCACTTTGCACGGTATTTAGGCCATTCTTCGACATCCGACTCGTCAGTTGGCAAGACTCAGCACAACCAGGAGCACCTCCGAAGATGTCCAACGTAGCCTTGGACGAAACGTCAGGGCTTGAAGAGTTCCATGGACCACGGCCATACAACCCGGAAGAATTCTCGGGAGCTGAAACATCCGGTCGTGAAAGCCTTCAGTGTACAATCTTGTGAATTCTGTACGTCCATCTTTTCAGAGATGGTTGCGGGACCTCGACTGCATAGTACAGAATGTGAAATGAAACACCTTTCAGCCGTCTAAATTTCCAAGCTCTCCCATGTCGTGAACAGCTCTGTACAGCATAGTAGTAGATATGGTGAGAAATTGCCGTCGTATGTTGTCTTTTAGCATCCCCAATGACGTCGGACGACAGCGGTAGACTTGCGACTACAGGTAACCCCATAACCAACAATCACTCGGCATGAAATCTGGGGTTCCGCGAGGCCAAGCATGGCCGAAATGCACGCGATCCTCGTACCCGTCACGCTTACTGTTTGAAAAGTGGCACCTGCATTTCCTCGAAGAAAAAAGGTCCGACTGCGACTGATGTGGTGAATCAACACCACATCGTGATTTTCTGATCCCGCAGTAGGGTTCCCACGAGCAGTTCTCGGATTTTCTCACGATTCTCATCGGTCGTCACTGACTTGTTGCTGCCCAGCGTCGTCTGTTGGCCGATTTTTGAACTCGTCTTTGGTTCCAATAAAATCCAACGTTACTTCAGGTTGCGTGTCAATTTTTACCTCTCTGGCACAGAAAGCCATTATTACGTGAATTAGTGTATTTCCAAATGTTACAGACTTTTGTGTTGCCCTGCGTATTGACAGTGTGCCTCTGGTTGAACAACGATTATATGAATATCATATTGTAACTGTAATATACACTCTGTGCGCCGGTTATTCTTTGGTATCAAGTATTGTGACACATCCAAATACGGAAAACTCTTTTACAACTTCTCAGTACGGATTAGCCGTGAAGAGAGTTGATAAGGGGGGACGTTGATGAAATTGACCAAAAATGCCAGTTTACGATTTATTTTTTGTTAGTGCAACTCATGTTTCAATGCTGAAATCGCATCCGAAGTGCCTGAAAATTAGTTAAAAGTGTGACGCGGCCTCCCTCCCACGCCAAGCTCAGAGGGATAACAACCCCTACATTCACAAGGAGAGGCTTCCAAATTGTATCCTGGATCTTGTCAAGCCCACTTAGAGGTTTCTGACCGATCCTGCACTTCTCAAAAAGAGTGTTCAAGGCAAAACCCAATATCCAAATGAGTCTCTAACTTCACTCATATGGAAACGATTCCCTAAAAACACATTTGCATCTGCTACAGTAGTCAATTGCAAGCTATGATGCAGTTATTGTATTTAATGATGGGAACGTCGGGAGGATGAAGGTATTAGAAAGAATGGACTTCAAGATAGGAAATTTTACTTAAGACATATTGAGAAAAATAGATTTACAGCGTGTCTGTGCAGCTGAAAAGTCAGTTGAAGACCTGGTAAAGGAAAGAAAACACACAACAAGATACCAAACGAGAAACCTTGAAGGGAAAGACGACCCAGAGTACAAATGTGGTGCCTTCTGAAGAAGTGACGTAAGGAAAACGTTAGGTTGAACTTTAAATTGCGTTTCCTGAAAAGTTTGTTTTTCAACGTTTATCTACCTTTTCCTCAGATTCTATGAATGTTGGAATTATGAAATTTTGTACGCATATTTCTGTAAACCTAATAAACGTTGCCTCAAGAGGAAATTTTGAAATTCTGATTACAAGCTGAGACATTGGGCAAAGTGCTTGGAATTTTGCATGAATTTAAAATTGTACTTGTGGAATTATAATTAAAAAATTATGGAAATTCTCCTATTTTATCTATTCCAAAAAAATTCATGAGAGAAGCTTACAACATTTAAAGAGATGAAAAACAGAAATTTTTGTAGAAATTTCTTGAATACTTTTTTAGAAAAAGAAACATACACTATTTTTTTAAATAAAATTTCAAATTTCATTAAAAAAAGTTGAATATATATAATCAAAGGATTTTATATGTAAATGTGTTGCTTTCATGTAAAGTGTGGTACAAAATTTCATTGCCGTATCTCCAAAACTGTGGATTTCGTGGATTTTTGAAATAGTGTGCGTTTTTCATCAATGTCCCCCCTTAACGAGTGGTAAAGTGTCTTTTGAAATTACATGTTGACTAAATGGAAATGAACTGCCAAGAGGAAGTGTTATGGCCAGTCGAAGCAACAATCGCCCAGCCAAAACCGTGGGTTCTTTGATTGCTCTAGGAGATGGATCATCATAAATACAACATATAAGAAAGCAGTTCACTTTAATGCATGAATGACAAAATAATTTATTAACTTAATACAATCTTTATCCACAGGAATGCTTGATATTTACAACTGTAATTTACTATTAAAGCACCATTTGATGCACTAGTTAACAGACTCTTCCGCTGAAGTGCAACATTCAATGTTTACAAAAATACATGTCCATTTGAGACTTGACTAACACTGGTGCAACTCGATGATGTGGTCTGCTTCAGCCGAGGTTACGGACTTGGTAAAACGCTTCCATTCTCAGTTCTATATTGACCTTCGTGTGAGGGTGCTGCTCTGCTGAGGAGAGTGCGTGTCTTCTTCTTGCGGACTGCAGCGAGACATTGCTAATGTCTGTGGTGTAGATGCACGTTGCCGCCTGTGGTGTGGCACAGCGATCCTTGGACGATGCCACAGGGAGGAGTCAAATAAAAGTCGTCATCACGAGATCGCTGATGATATTCAAACGAAATTATATCGCCTACATATTTTATTAATCAGTCATCGCGGTTTCACTTATGACAGTACAAGTTTAATAGGAATGTTGGATGATGCACACGAGCCTGCTACACGCCTCCGATAGAAGAGCTTCCTGTTTCACTATCCTGGTACGCATTGCACACTGCCGAGTCTCTCCGATCGTAGATTAATGTTTGTTCACAGGAGCTGCTGCCTCACCTGGACCTGAACCTTCTGTATATATCTAACTCATAAGGTAATGTTGAAAATTTAAATTCAACATCTAAGCTCATTAATAACCACAGTAACTAAAAATAACATAAGCAATAATTCATGTTATACACCCCGTAATCAACCTCTTATAGTTCAGAAACCTGGACATCTAACTAAAATGGAGATGCAGTAGCTTTTTACATTTGAAAGGAAGGCAATGAGAATGATCTGGGACCCTGTGACAAACATACTTAGAGTAATGAAATTTATGAGATGATGAACCAGCCCAGCGTTTTACGATATCAAAAGAGCATACGGCTCCAGTGGGCAGATAACATAATCCGCATGCCAAAGATCCATCTTCCTAAGCAGTATTTCATTGCCCATATTACAACATAAAGACCTCCGGGGAGACCAAGACTCAGTTGGGAAGACAATAAGAATACACTACTGGCCATTAAAATTGCCACACGAAGAACAAATGCAGATCATAAACGGGTATCCATTGGACAAATATATTATACTAGAACTGACTTGTGATTACATTTTCACGCAATTTGGGTGCATAGATCCTGAGAAATCAGTACCCAGAACAACCACCTCTGGCCGTAATAACGGCCTTGATACGCAGGGGCATTGAGTCAAACAGAGCTTGGATGGCGTGTACAGGTACAGCTGCCCATGCAACTTCAACACGATACCACAGTTCATCAAGAGTAGTGACTGGCGTATTGTGACGAGCCAGTTGCTCGGCCATCATTGACCAGACGTTTTCAGTTGGTGAGAGACCTCGAGAATGTGCTGGCCAGGGCAGCAGTCGAACATTTTCTGTATACAGAAAGGCCCGTACAGGACCTGCAACATGCGGTCGTGCATTATCCTGCTGAAATGTAGGGTTTCGCAGGGATCGAATGAAGGGTAGAGCCACGGGTCGTAACACATCTGAAATGTAACGTCCACTGTTCAAAGTGCCGTCAATGCGAACAAGAGGTGACCGAGACGTGTAACCAATGGCACCCCATACCATCACGCCGGGTGATACGCCAGTATGTCGATGACGAATAAACGCTTCCAATGTGCGTCCACCGCGATGTCGTCAAACACGGATGCGACCATCATGATGCTGTAAACAGAACGTGGATTCATCCGAAAAAATGACGTTTTGCCATTCGTGCACCCAGGTTTGTCGTTGAGTACACCATCGCAGGAGCTCCTGTCTGTAATGCAGCGTCAAGGGTAACCGCAGCCATGGTCTTCGTGCTGGTAGTCCATGCTGCTACAAACGTTGTCGAACTGTTCGTTCAGATGGTTGCTGTCTTGCAAACGTCCCAATCTGTTGCCTCGGGGATCGAGACGTGGCTACACGATCCGTTACAGCCATGCGGATAAGACGCCTGTCATCTCGACTGCTAGTGTTACGAGGCCGTTTGGATCCAGCACGGCGTTCCGTATTACTTTCCTGAACCCACCGATTCCATATTCTGCAAACAGTCGTTGGATCTCGACCCGCGCGAGCAGCAATGTCGCGATATGATAAACCGCAATCGCGATAGGCTACAACCCGACCTTTATCAAAGTCGGAAACGTGATGGTACGCATTTCTCCTCCTTACACGAGGCATCACAACAACGTTTCACCAGGCAACGCCGGTCAACTGCTGTTTGTGTATGAGAAATCAGTTGGAAACTTTCCTCATGTCAGCACGTTGTAGGTGTCGCTACCGGCCTCAACCTTGTGTGAATGCTCTGAAAAGCTAATCATCTGCATATCGCAGCATTTTCTTCCTGTCGGTTAAATTTCGCGTCTGTAGCACGTCATCTTCGTGGTGTAGCAATTTTAATGGGCAGTAGTGTAAATATGCATAAGCTTAAAATTGGGATAAAAACAACAACAGGCAGAAGTCAGGGCCGGTGACAGGTGGATAAGCAAGTAAGTAACCTGGAGTATCATGCTGTAAATCATGTTCCACATTTGAAAGGCAAGAAGCTGAAACGTTCCGTGGTGAGATGGTGTAAGTGTATGGCACCACTACGCCACACCTTACGCCACACGTGTTAGGAGACACACGGACTTTTCCACTATGGTCAAACAAGTTTGTATGAGGAAGTGGCAGACCATACTGTAACGTAGCAAATTATTACGAGTTGTCATCTTTGACTGAAAACGTAGCTTGCCGTGAGACCGGGAGAAGAGCATATTTTGGTTCTCACGCTGGCACAGCTGAAGCTGGCTACTGTGCCAAGTTTCCTTCAGGTCACCAAAGATGTAAAAATCACACGGTGAAATCTTATGGCTGTACGAGGGATGTTTCAGTGTTCCCCAACTAAATCGCTGAATTGTATCGTAGATTTGGTTGGGAAACACTGAAACATCCCTCCTACAGCCAGGAAATTTCACCGTGTGATCTTCAATCCTTTTTCGTCTTGAAGAAAGACATACGTGGACGTCGGTTTCACTCGGACGAGGAAGTACAAGAGTGGATTCAGTTGTGAATCCGTCATCGACCGACCGCGTTGTACGTAACAGGAATTGATCGTCCCGTCTCCCAGGGGGATAAATGTCTTAACGCGTGTAATGATTACTTTTGAATGGTACCATTCCATGGCCCGTTGTTTTAATGAGACTGTCCCTCATACAAAATAGGTAGATTGAAGTCCAGGGTATCAGAACTGAGGCGATAGTGCAAACAATTAGTGTCAGTCATGGTTCAGTTTTCAACTTCTTCCATGAGGTCGCCGCCGTGAGTGTTCCGCGACCGCTTGCAACCATCCAAAAAGCCCACTTAATCGGTACGGCAGCTGAAATGTTGCAACTGTGTGTCTGGCCTATCCAGATGACTTGTCTAGCAGCCTAATCACCATATACGAGTGTTGACTGTATCACTATGACCCCTACACAAAGGAGCAAAGCAAGCAGTTGAAACGCGTGGGTTCACTAATACCGATAAAGGTGAAGACCCAACCGTCATCAGTCTAGGTGGCACTGTTTCCTATTTTTGGACTGCCATGTTGTGATACCGACAGATTATCTTCGTAAGTGGCAAAACCGGGCCGGGAGCATATTTCCGAGATATCCTGACGGGTTTACGCCAGGCTGTCTACGTGATGTATTCCACAAAATCTCTCCAAAGGAGTGTTTTTGCTCCACAGCAATACATTGGGCATAGCCACACAACCTACTTTTTCGCTATCAATTTTTGCGCCCCCGCCCTACTCTAATTACGTGGTGAAGAAACCATTGCGAGGCCAGCTTTTCCAGAACGATGACGAGGTGCTTTTAGAGACGAGAAGTTTCCTGAACAGTGAGAATGTGCCCCTGTAATCAAGGTGTCCGCCATCTAAGGCTGAGAAGACATGCCGCATTTAAAAGATATCTGTTGATTCAGCCGCCCTATATTTCGCTTGCATATTTTTGCATATCGATTACAGGAGACTTCTTCGGTATCTTACCCGACCGCTTGTTGGTCGATTTCGATATCCATCTGCTACAAGGAAAGTGTTTTGGTTTCACTTGTGGTCTTGAGAGCGGTATCTCCTCCAATGAACGCCTAGGGCATTGCAATGTCACGCTAGTGTGTCGTATTTGAAGGAAGCGATGATATCGTTCAAAGATCGCAGTGCCAAAGTCAGCAACGCACATTGATACCACAGACTTGAGCGAGGTCCGATTTTACTCTGCAACGACGAATGGGAGGCGATCCTGAAGACACGCGCTCTCTCTCAGAACAACGGTGCCCTCACACAGAAGTCAATATAGAGCTGAGCATGGAAGCGCTCTGCCCAGTTCTTAACCATCATCGAGTAGGAGTAAAGAGTTATTCAAGTCTCAGACGGAAATGCACTTTTGTAAATGTTGAACATCGTACTTCAAGAGAAGAGTTGCAGATTTACACACGAAGTGATGCTTTGATAGTCAAGGTACCAGACACTTCCGTTAATGTAAAAAGTGAACTAATATTTTATATGTTGTAGTTCAGATGAGCCATCTCCCCAAGCAAACAAACAATCCACAGTTATGGCCAAAAGACTGTAGTTTCGTCTGGTAACAACAGAAGAAAAAGGGGTATCTGTAATTTGGCTGCTATAAAGAGTGAGTTGTATGAAAGCAGTTGTGTGGGAGATGTCAGATATGCACAGACCTAAGTGGGCTTCCCACGTAGAGCACTGCATGATGTGAGCTATAATCTTATTCATGTTGAGCCCACAGCTGATATTGATGTTAATCATTAATGAAAACGTCCGTCCCCGGTAGCTGAGTGGTCAGCGCGACAGAATGTCAATCCCAAGGGCCCGGGTTCGATTTTCGGCTGGGTCGGAGATTTTCTCCGCTCAGGGACTGAGTGTTGTGTTGTCCTAATCATCATCATTTCATCCTCATCGACGTGCAAGTCGCCAAAGTGGCGTCAAATCGAAAGACTTGCACCAGGCGAACGGTCTACCCGACGGGAGGCCCTCGCCACCACAGCAGTAATATCACACATTTTTTCTGTAACGACGTTTGGTTTCTTTGAACAGCTTCAGGTTGTCGAGTTGTGCCGAAGGCAGACTATTTATGTCATGAATTCAGCACGATTCGGCGACCTGAACATCTTCAAAGAAACGAAACCGGTCGTAATACAATAAAAACGTAATAGTACAGATGAGTCGTTCTCTTTAGCCATTAATATTATGAGTTACTCGTTGCTGATCAGTTTTACGTCCGAACTTTGTGTTATTGTAAGTTGTGCGAGAAGGCAGTGCTGAGCTGGAAGAGGCCAGTTGAAAGTTGTTTGTATCAGACGAGCTATGGACTGACAATTCTATTTAACTCACTTGAAGAAATGGGTGCGTGATATTGGTATTGAGAGTCGCTGTTTTGAGAGAGCAATTGATTTTGACATGCACATGTTGTTCCTCTCAACGCATTTTGCTCAGTGAACCGAGGTAATGTGTCACTGCATTCCTTTTCTTATGGCTTGGTGTGTATCCAGTGATGATGTGAGATTAGACTTCCTGACGCACCAAATAGAAGAGTGACAATTAAGCTGATCTCAGTATTCACCATTTGTTACATTCGCGTTCTATATTTAATCCGCGATCGGGAGTCAGTAAACCACCAAATACAGTCATGCTCAAAAATTAAGGATAATGCTGATACATGGTGAAACAACGCTCTGGTGGGTGGGGTTTGCGGGTTTAAATCACCTCAGGGTATGACCATGCGGTGCATTTGACCTGCAGTCGTCGCACGGTGGCGCTGGCAGCAGTCCACCATACGCAGAGGTGTGTTGGTGCATGGCATCTCGTGGTCGTGCGGTAGCGTTCTCGCTTTCCACGCCCGGGTTCCCGGGTTCGATTCCCGGCGGGGTCAGGGATTTTCTCTGCCTCGTGATGGCTGGGTGTTGTGTGATGTCCTTAGGTTAGTTAGGTTTAATTAGTTCTAAGTTCTAGGGGACTTATGACCACAGAAGTTGAGTCCCATAGTGCTCAGAGCCATTTGAACCATATTTTTGTTGGTGCATGTCAGAGTATGGTGCAGCGAGTAAGTGTGCAGACGTTTTCAGACGTGCTAATGGTGACTGTGTGTTGAAAATGGCGCAAAGAACACATATCGATGACGTTATGAGGGATTGAATACTAGGGCGGGTGGAGGCTGGTCAAACACAGCAGGTCGTAGCACGGGCCCTCCGTGTGCCACAAAAGGTGATCTCAAGATTATGGCCACGATTCCAGCAGACAGGAAACATGTCCAGGCGCTACATTACGGGACGTCCACAGAGTACAACACCACAAGAAGACCGATATCTCAGCATAAGTGCCCGCAGACGGCCACGGAGTACTGCAGGTAGCCTTGCTCGGGACCTTATCGCAGCCACTGGAACAGTTGTCTCCAGACACACAGACGACTGAACAGACATGGTTTATTCGCCCGAGACCTGCAAGGTGCATTCCACTGATCCCTGGTCACAGGAGAGCCCGTAATGCCTGGTGTCAAGAATACAGTACATGGTCATTGGAACAGTAGTCCCAGGTTATGTTCACGGACGAGTCCAGGTACAGTCTGAACAGTGATTCTCGCCGGGTTTTCGTCTGGCGTGAACCAGGAACCAGATACCAACCCCTTAATGTCCCTGAAAGGGACCTGTATGGAGGTCGTAGTTTGATGGTGTGGGGTGGGATTATGATTGGTGCACGTACACCCCTGCATGTCTTTGACAGAGGATCTGTAACAGGTTAGGTGTATCGGAACGTCATTTTGCACCAGTATGTCGGCCTTTTCAGGGGTGCAGTGGGTCCCACATTCCTCCTGATGGATGATAACGTACGGACACACCGAACTGCCACTGTACTGACAACACGTTTTCTCCTCAGCTTCAAAGCAGGGATGCCAATAAAACTACTGTTTATTTCCCCAATTGTATAAGGATACCCTGTACACTCACACCCTTATCTCCTGTCTCCCCCTTCCTGGCTCTTATTCTGTCACCATTGCCACATTCCTTCCCTGTGCACTTGCTGCCCCTCTCTGCCAGTCATTGGCAGTGCTGCTGTCCAAGTCTTCTTGCTCCTAAACATTTTATGTTTCCCACCCATTGCACCAACCCATCTCACCAGTGACGATGCAGTGCTGGTACAATATAGTCAGCTGAAGCATTGTTACCATGCTGTTCTATCTCTCTGTTTGTGCTTCTTTTTTGTGTTCGACAGTAAGTCTTTACGGATGATGGGCCTATCTACAGTTCTTTGCCTCAGCTGCATGGTGAATTGTTGACTCAAGGATGTTGCTTACAACACTAAAACTTGAGGGGAGTATATATGGTGAAACTGGTCAAAAAGTGACATTTTCTGATTATGATCTCTTAATAATATCTGATCTCTTCTGGATAATTTGATGCATCATTTGTCGATTAATTCCAGCTGAAAGTGCACTTTTTATCATTTCAAAGTTAGTAGTGCAAGTGTAAAAAAGTCCAGTCTTTCTGCATTGACTTGCTATCTCTGGATATATATTTCCTAAGAACAATGTGGCTAAACAATCATAGATAACTACCGTTTTCAGTTGCTAATGGTTGTGTGTGCTGAATTCGTTTCGCGGTTTCAGAATATGATAGGGATTTGAAAAGTGTGCTGTTGAATCTTTATCAGAAGAGCAAGTTGAAGCCTGATGCTGTTCCGACTCAGTACTTCCTATGGTCCAGAGCTGATTTATGGGGTGGTTATCAAAGTAATAATGAGAGAAATTAAAATAAAGTTCCTGTAAAGAAATACATTTTACACGCAAATATATTACCCACCAATGAAGTAACTATAGTAGAGGAAACATTAACTATGACAATAAAGACTGCTGTAAATTTGACATTGTAGTTTGTGCCAACGATTTGAAATTATGGAAAAAATAAAATACAGTATGCAAAAGAAAACAGATTAAGTGGAGCATCCCTCTCGGTGTAATGCTGAGTTACTTAACAATTTCCGACTGGCGGCTGAGACCATCTGTCGAATATTGCATCCAAAAATGTACTATGATATATCGCACAATAATACTTCAAAAAATTCAAAAAGTTCTAGATGGCTCTTTTTTTGTCAAAAACTAGTGGTAATAGAAGGACGTTGTTCTATTTGGTCATATGAAGATATTGAAAGGGTTACATATTTACATTGAAAATATTACAGTTTATAAGAGACCCAAATAAAGGCAAATTTATTTATTTAACTACTAAATAAGCTTTAATAATAGATACAATGCAAAACGAAAAAAAAGACTGACTTCGAAACAGTGTTTGAGCCACACATGAGCGTGTGGTGTGCCTACAAGTATATAACGGTGCAAAGAGTGACAGCGCCTCTATATGTAATACCTAGGTTACGTTACAGTGACAACACCTCTACACTTGATACCTAGGCTACATTACTGGTGACAGCATCTGTACACGTGATTACTAGGCGATGTTACCAGTGACAGCACCTCTACGTGTGATACCTAGGCTACATTATTGGTGACACTTCATAACTAGCCTGCGTTACTGGTGACAGCACCTCTACACATGATATCTAGGCTACGTTACCACTGTACAACACCTCTACACATGATACTTAGACTACATTATGAGTGACAGCACCTCTACACGTGATACTTAGGCTATGATACCAGTGATGGCACCTTTACGTGTGATACCTAGGCTATATTATTGGTGACAGTACCTCCACACTTGATAACTAGCCTGCATTACCAGTGACAGCACCTCTACACGTGATACCTAGGCTACGTTATCAGTGAGAGCACCTATATGCTTGATACCTAGGCTCTGTTGTACTAGCTATGCCTCGAATTTACTGTGTCATTGTAAAGTGCCATATCCCACGTAAATATAGATACGAGTTACTTGACTTAATCGCTTTGGCCCCTATGGGAACATAGGGCATCCAGGAGAGCTCGCCATCTGTCTCTTTCTTTGGCCATTTGCCTCAATTCTGCCCAAGTCTTGCCAACTCCTTTCGCCTCCCCTTCCACTGTCCTCTTCCATGTGCCCCTATGTCTTCCTCACTTCCTTGGTCTCTGGGGATTCCATTCCAATGTTTTTTTCTCAATGGTCCATCTGGTTTTCTCAATGTGTGCCCCATCCATACCCACTTTCTCTCTCATCTCTGTAGGTATCTGGTTTGTTATTCGCCAGAGCTCCTCATTTCACATTTTTTTCTGGCCACTAGATACTCATGATGCGTCGGAGACGTTTATGAAGCTTTGTAACAGTGATGTTATCTTTTTATCCATTTTCCAGCTTTCACTGGCGTACAGAAGGACAGCCTTCAAATTTGTATTAAAATTTTTTGTTTCGTACCTGATATTTCTATTTTTCCATATTGGATACAACAGTATGAAGGCAGCATTTGCCTTTTTAATTCGGTTTTTCACGTCATCTCCAGCTCCACCATCTTCCGTCACTATACTACCCAGATACAGGAACGAGTTGACAGTCTCCAACCGCTGCTCACCCATCAACGGTGGCACCTCCATTTTCTCTGAATTTACTCTCATTTCCTTTGTCTTTCCTGTATTTTTCTTGAGGCCAGCGGTCTCTGCTTCTTCTTTCAGCAAGTTTAATTTAGCTTACATATCAGTCAGCCTTTGAGCTAATAAAACTATGTCGTCTGCAAAATCCAAACCCTCCAGACGTTCACGGATCCACCACTGGATTTCTCGTCTCCTGCCTGCTGCGGCTCTTCTCATATCTGAGTCTAGAACAACTAGAAAAAGTGTTGGTGATAAAATGCAACCCTGCCGGACTCCAGTTGTTACTTTTATGGGCTCTGTCATATTTCACCTTGTGGAGTAAGCAACATTTGTAGCCATCATATAGACATTTTATGATGTTTAACATCTTCTCTCGTATACCATACTTCCGCAACACCTGCCAGAGCACTTCATGTTTCACGGAATCAAAGACCTTTTGAAAATCAATGACTGCCAGGTGCATGGTTGCTTGGAATTCTTTGCTTTATTCTAAAATGATCCTAAGAGTGTTAATAAGATCAACACAACTGCGTTGTGCCCTAAAACCGACCTGTTCTTTACGCGGTCGATTTTCCAGAGACTCTTTAATTCTGTTTCAAATAATTCTGGTGAGGACCTCATTGAGCACTGACAACAATGGAATACCATGCCAGTTGTTACAGTCTGAAAAATTTCCCCTTTTTGGGAGCTTTCCTCCTTTAGAGATTTCTCTTCAAAACAAATATCCTTCCGCAAGGGATGGAACATTTTAACAGTACTTTCATACTGGCTTTTGAGAGCTCCGGTGCTATGTTGTCTAGGTCTGGAGCCCTTGCATTCTTTAAGGTTTTCAAAGCAATCCTAATTTCGCCCATTGTGGGGCACTGCAGATTTATATCTTGATCTTCTTCGACTTCCTCTGGAACATCTGTTACCTGTTCCTCTTGGTTGTCTTCACAATTTAACAGTTCCTTGTGATGGTCCTCCCATCTCTGTAGCTGTGCCTGTTGAGTTGTAAGCATCACCCCATCCTTGTTCTTAACAGGTCCTCCACGTCCGAAAATCTTGATTGACAACCGTGTGCTTATATCGTAGAGCTCTTTCATATTCCCTTGTCTTGCTGCCCCTTCTGCTAACTTTGTTTGCTCATCTGTCCATTTCCTTTTATCTCGACGTAGTCATATTTTCACATTTTTTGTTCGCCTCCGTGTATTATTTATGCGCTTTGCTCTTCTGGTCTCTTGTCTTATAAAGATTTAAGATTTAGTTCTTTCCTGTTGGTGATTTCATTCCGTGTAGTATCGGAGATCGATTCCTTCCTTTCATGTGCCTTAAATTCTAAGATTTTTTTTCTGCCACATCTAAATAATTGTCTCTGATTTTTTGCCAGCCTGTTTCAATTCCCTCTTCCATAAAGTTTTCTTGAGTGAGGACCTGGAATTTCTTTTTAGTTCAAGGACAAATGTTTCTTTGATCTGTTGGTCTTTTAACATTGCCACATCTATTTTCTTGCTCCTGTTATTGAGCTTTGTTCTATTTGCCGCTATCTTCAGTCTGAATTCCGCCAAAAATAGGTGGTGGTCACTTCCAAAGTCTGCTCCTCTTCTATTTCTGACATCACAGACAGTGCCGAAACTTGCGGCTTATGGCTATGTCGTCTATTAGATTTTCCGTAACGTGGTCTGGAGAAACCCACGTTATCTTATGGCATTTACCATGTAGAAACAATGTACCTCCAATGACTAGATCATGTTCAGCGCGTGTATCTATCAACAGTTTACCATTTATATTTCTGATCCCCATGCCATGCACACCCATGATATGTTCAAGCCCTTCATTTTCTGAACCAACTTTTGCGTTCAAGTCACCAATTAAAATTTTTATGTTCCTAGAATCTGTTTGTCTAAGGACTCCATTAAGCTCTATATAAAATGCATCTTTTAATTCTCCTTTAGCTATTTCAGTAGGTACACAGCATTGAATTACAGTGACATATCGCACATTTGTTTTAAAGCGTGCGGCTATTATCCGTTCTGAGACTTGTTTCCACTCCAGTAAGCTCTTCTTGCTACGTTTGGATAGTAAAAGCCCTACACCATTCCTATGCATCGCGTCCTCACCTGTGTGACCCGCATTTTGTGTTTGAAATTCCCCAGATTCTGGCCATCTTATTCGCTTAGTCGGTAGTTCTCCAGCTCTTTTTCAACCTGTCTTAGCCTTCCTGCCTCTCCCAACGTCCTTACATTCCAAAAAACCAATACAGGTTTTCCTTTTTTCCTCTTTGGGCCAAAGGTCATAGCCTTTAGATCCATCCAGCAGTTTCTCCTTTTAGTTTCTGTGATACGTTCTCTTAGGTGGTGGGGGTTATGAACCCCCAGCCCCTGAGTGTTCTGGTGGGGCTGCCACCTCATGGCTTGGACACCTTTCAAGGTTTTATTTCAGGGCCTTGCCCCTTAGATGCCTTCGCCATGACTACAGAATGCTATCCGTCCCTTCCCAGTAAGGCCTATGTGCATCACCGTTGTCCTGGTTTCCAAGGATCTTCTGCTGTCCACATTAGGGGCCTGAGTCTGTTGGCACACAATCACAGAGAGGAAAAGGAAAGGAAGGGCGAGTATAGGATGGGATAGGATAGGATAGGACAGGACACTAGACTTGTGAGACACAGTTAGTCTGGATCCTGTCCAGATGGAGACCTGTCCAGCTTGGGAGGCCCTGCCGATAGACTACCGCCGGTATAGCCCTCCACTTCATTGGATCACACAAACTACATTGCCAACATGGACAGTTTTTCGTTAAAAGCTGGTGTCTTTTGAGGAGGAAATGTGGATACACGCAGCTGAAAAAAATTGCAAGACGCTTATGGACTACATTCACTGACACCAGAGTACAATATGTGCATAGTGAGAGTTTGTAGAGTTAGTAGTTCGTCATCGTCATCGGCGATCAGATGATGCTCAGGATGCCTGTATATGCGGCCTCTGTTATACTTCTGCAGGCAGTAACTGTGCTAAGTTAAGACGTGAACAGTGTTTACAACATCCATTCTACAGTACAACCATTACTAGTGACAAGTATGTACCTCTTTTCAGCAACTTCAGCCTCTTGAACAGGATTCCCCTGTGTACTTGCAGGAAGCTGGATGTACATATTGACGGATTGCTACACATGTTTGCTACATTGAGTAGTATCCCCACACCACTGTAGAGTCTTGTAGTGTAGAATCCTCATCGCCACTGTAGAGTCTTTGTATCAAGGGAGCAAGGGAGAGGGTGTTGTTATGAGTGGCTAGTATCTTCTTTCTATAACAAAAATGCACACATGGATTAACATGGTTCTTTATTTACATAAACAAGTATTTGTTGAAAAATTAAAAGAAATGATCGTATGGCATTGTTGGCTGGGAGGCCCCATGCAGGGGAGTTCGACTGATGTATTGCTTTTTAGTTGACGCCACTTCAGCAACTTGCAAGTCAATGATGATGAAAGGCATACAGCACACAGTCATCTCGAGACAGAGAAATTCCATGACCCCACCGGGAATCGAACCTGGGACCCCTAGGCTACAGACAGATATTTGTTACTTAACTTTAATAGAGTCCATGTGCTGTGGTATAAGCTCATCAGTAATAGTCTTCTTGCAGACACTATCAGAAATCTTACTATTGTCACAATTTTGGGCACTGTGTACTATCGTAGCCTGTGACCTGCTCTGCAAGTGGACTGACAGACAACAAACTATAATCAGTTTGAGTTAGTCAGTCAGTGATTTAGTAAGATCCTCCAGTCAGCGGCGGCGGCCTAAATACTTGCGGTCAACAGGGCGTTGGCCGCACATTGCTTGCGAGTCTGTCTCTGGCGTCTCACATCACAGGTTCACGCTTCATCCAGCATGTAATATACACCTTCATGCTACAGCTTTGCCGACCAGGGTGCTGCTGACAGCTTACACCAGCACACAATGTATCAGTAGTGAGTCGCTGTTTTTAATACCAGCCTGTGGATCAGTCCCATACCTTTCTCCCTCTTTATGGATATCTGCATAATACAGATCAATTCATTACGCAAGCAGCGATGTCCAAATGAACACAGTTCAAGAACGAAACCTGGGCACATGGTGCAGCTGCTTTGTCATCACAGACCATTGGGGTCTTCTTGCAGCAGGAGCTCATGTACCTCTGGCCCAGCTACCACTGACACCATGACACCACCAAGCATGGCTACTCTTGTGTTATGGAAAAATATGGCTGAAGAGTGGAATAGCACTCTCTTGTCTCATGTTTATATGTGAGTGATGGACATACACTTGCGTGGTGTAGATGAGCTGGCTATTACTCAAGACCCGTAGGTCCCAACCCAGGCCTCATGGTGGGCGGGAGGGGAAAATCAGTTACAACTAATTGTCACATTTGGTGTTTTTCCAGGGTAAAGTAATCAGTACACACTACTGCCCACAGGTTGTTATTCCTGTGTTACTGCCATTTATTCAACAAAAAGGTGATGTGCTTTTTCAGTAGAACACTGCACGTCTTCATACGATTGTTGTGTTAAACAACTGGCCTGGCCAGAAATATCAGCACATCTCTATCCAGTCGAACATGTATAGGACACGATGAAGTACGGACTTCCCGTCGGAGCCAGCAAAAATCATTGCTGAATTGCAACAAAAGGCACAAGGTGCTTGGAACAGTCTATCGCAGTGTGCCATTCGGCACCTTTACAATCGTTTGCATGCGAGAATACACACCTGTGTACTGATGTGACTGTTTGGGAATCGTTTACTGTGACGTGTGTTTCATTTGGTCCGAATTAGTTATCATATACTCCTACAATGATTAACTAACTGTTACCTCACTTGTCAATAAAATGGCATTCTCCTTGAGGGTGTAGCATTTCTTTTTTCCTGCTGAGTAGACGATGCGGTCAGTGTATACGAACAGGAATAGCGGCAAGTCCTTTGAAAGTCTCTAACCAGACTAAAGTGGCCATCACGAAATTAGGTACGTCAACGTCACACCATCTCCCAGCAGTCTGCTGGCGCTAAGCGCTGTAACTCGCCCACCTGATAGCTTTCTTGCGGCATATACGTTGGTAACAGTGCGTTAGGTCAGCTCCCTTGGAACGGTGAATCGACTGTGTGATAGTGAACGAAATGTAGGAGTAAAGGCCACTCCGGTCAGTGTATACAAAGGACGAAAAGACATTCGAAAACGATCTAAAATTTATGTATCCAAAATACTGGCCAACAGTGAAGAAGTCAGAAAAAATAAAAATTTTGCAAAAAATTACAACAAAACCTTGTGGTATTTCCGAATCGACTATATTTCGTATTAACAATGCAGTAACATCGGCTGAATCTCCAGATGTGAGAACGTGGTATGATTCTCCAAGAAAGGTATATAAATGAAAACGGAAATTACGACGGTTGACGATTTTGACAAAAAGTTTGTACGTGGAACTGTACTTCGATAATACGACAGAGGAGATTATCCGATGGCGTGCTCTCCGTGAAAAAATTATTTTTTCTGGCTCAGAGACCTCCGATCTTTGTCTTCTCGACTAACTTGGCTTTTTGTTCAGAAAATTTGATAATGGTCAAAAATTCTTAATAGAATGCGGAGACATTGGGGAAAGAACGAAGTTTCCTGTAAAATGCACTTACTGGGTGCTGAGGACAATTCTCTTGTAGTATACTTCGATAAAACTTGGGTTTCACTAAACCACCCGAAAAAATATATTTTGCTCGGCTTCAACGGAAATACTGGCCTAAAAATCACCTGCAGTTACTTTTGTATGTATCGGCGATTTAGGTGTAGGGTGCAGTGAAGAAGGCGGCAGGTAAATAATTTTCGCGAGGTAGGGAATGTTCTCAGTCGTATTAAGACACTAAAATCCAGTCGGCGACATACAAGGATTCGCGCACTTTGGCGCACGAAGTCTTTCGTAAATAAAATGCGCTCATATGTGACAAGATACAACAATGATGTCTCAGATGTTCCCAAAATTAATTTCATAGTTTTCCTAATAACTTTCTCGGTAGAAGTTTCTACTGCGTGTAAAGGAATGCAAGCTCATCAGGCAAGAAATTTTCCGTTACACAAGCGGAGAAGTTTCACACCACTTACGGTATTTTATTTTTTATCTGGGAACACTATGTTTTCACGATAAAACGTGTAACATATGCGTCTATAAGGTTTTAGAATGTTGATATATTATTTTCAGTCCAAATATGTCAGTAGTTCTGATTTTTTCCGCAGTCTGATGTAAAAAAAAAAAAACAGTATTTTTCTTCGAAATTTCTTTTAACGTTAGTTTTTGTTTTTGTTCGTTGCAGCTAGTAAGAATTTTGTTTTGGAAGGTATCCCATCGATTTGTAGAATCATGGAACATATTTTGTGTTTAGACATGATGACCTTTCTAGACTCTGAGAAGCTCATCTGCAGAAACCATCACGGTTTTAGGAAACAGCGGTCATACGAGACACAGCTGGCCCTCTTTGCGCATGATGTATTAGATACCGGCTCCCATATTTCTCGACTTTCGAAAGGCGTTCGCCTCAGTTCCGCACTGTCGCTTGCTACAAAAAGTGCGCGCTTACGCTCTATCCAATGACATATGCAGTTGGATAGAAAGCTTTCTAACAGACAGGGAGCAGTATGTCGTCCTGAACGGGGTAACTTCAACAGAAACAAGGGTAACTTCAGGTGTGCCCCAGGGCAGCGTAATAGGTCCTCTGCTTTTAACGATTTACATAAACGATCTGGTTGATGGTATTGACATCGGTCTTAGACTGTTTGCCAATGATGCTGTAGTCTACAGGAAAGTAGTATCAAACGAAAGTTGTGAACAAATCAATGAGGATTTGCAGAAAATAAATGCGTGGTGTAATGACTGGCAGTTATCTCGCAATATTAGTAAGTGTAACCTACTGCATATAGCAAGGCGAAAATCCCCATTAATGTATGAGTACAAAATAAATGATCAGTCTTTGGAAGCGGTAACATCAGTCAAGTATCGGGGTGTGACTATTCGAAATGATCTCAAATTGAATGATCAGATTACACAAGTAACGGGCAAGGCGAACTCTAGACTGCGGTTTATTGGTAGAATCCTGATGCGATGCAGTCCTTCAACAAAGGAAATAGCTTACAATACGTTAGTTCGTCCAGTCTTACTGTTCGTCTGTTTGGGACCCTTACCAGCTGGGTCTGATTCAAGAGATTGAGAGAAGAGCAGCAAGATTCGTGACTGGTACATTTAGCTACCGCGAGAGCGTTACAAATCTCACAGAAAGTTTGAAGTGGGACACACTTGCAGACAGACGACGTGCTAAACAGAAGGGGCTGCTCACTAAATTCCGAAATCCAATCTTCACCGAGGATGTAGAGCATATACTATTACCACCAACTCTCAAATAGCTCAATGATCACTATTCAAAGACAAGGGAAATTAGAGCTCGTACTGAGGCGTTCAGACAGTCGTTCTCCCTCTCGCGATCCGCGAGTGGAACAGAGGGGGGGGGGGGGGGGAATATGACTTTGGCGCGAGTTGTGCCCTCCGCCACACACCGCTTGGTGGCTAGTAGAGTATGTATGTAGATGTAGATTCTAGACAAAAAATAAAAATATCTCTTTTCAACATATGAAATTGTCACTAACTGACAATGGTGTAGGACTGTACGATATTGCCTGTGCCATTCCGAATTACGACGTAATGAACAACTATCTGCTGTTGAGTGGTACTTAAGTAAATAAATTAGTGAAATGAAAGTGAAGTAGAAATTAGAATATGAATGAAAAACTTGGTTTAGTTTAGAGAGTTACATACTGGCAAACAGCGGGCAGAACAGCAGAGACAATGACCGTGAAGTCAGCAAGTTCCACATAAGCGGGCGCTGTCGATTCAGCCGTCAGGGCATCGCCCGACTGGCTCACGTGTTTCTCAGCTGTCGCATGTGAGCAAAGGCCCTCGCCTACATTCCAAGAGCCAACGACCGAAGTTAAGAAGATTCTTTGAGAAGCTTTTCAACGTGACAGAAGAGGCAATGACCGGCTCACGTGTTTCTCAGTCGTCACATGTGATCAAAGGCCCTCACCTACATTCCAAGAGCCAACGACCAACGTTAAGAAGATTCTTCGAGAAGCTTTTGAACGTGACAGACGAGGCAATGACCGTGAAGTCGTTCACCTCCAGTAAACTGAAGTGAATAAATACGCGAGACGCAGTGGGCCAGACGGATGAAGTCAGATGAAGACGGGGACGAAGACGGAGACGGAGAGGAGAGACGAAGAAGACGAAGAAGTTTTCAGTCAGTTTCGGTGCTGAAGACCGTCATGCAAGAAGAGACTGCATCATGCACAGACGCACCAAGTCCGCCGCTGTAATGGAATAGCAAGCAGCAGCCGCGGCGCCAGAAGACAGAAGTTAAAAGGTATTTGAAGTCTGATTTTTACGTACCCGGGTGACTCGTGAGGATGGGAAGGAGACGGCCTCACATCAGCAGTCACCTGTGAGCTGGGATGAAGATCTGACAGCCGAAGACTGGCAAGCGGGAGTCCGTGGTTCGAGTCCGCCACACTGGCCTTCTCCCGCCGCGCCGCTCCGCTGGCCGACGCACAACACACGCGGCCGCTTAGAGAAGAGAAACACTGGGACGCCACATCCAAGGTATCACCATCCGATGCACGACTTCGCTCGCAATAATTAAACCGGCCACCTCGCGCTGCGCGTCTCCAGTCAGCTGGGCGAGACGGCGACACGAGATACACACCGCTACGCGTAATCAGACGCCGCCGCCGCCGCCGCCGCCGCTGCCGCAGCAGAAGACTTCACAAACGACACAGCTGCCGCTCTCCGAACCAGAATATTCCGTAAGATACAGTTGTACAAATCTTCAATAAAAGTTATCTTATTTAAAAATGATGTTTCATTCGACCTCATACCCGAGCCAAGGAAGAACCCACCCTGCCCACATGTTGTTAAGAGAGAAAAGTTAATTTATTTAATATTTTCATCCTGACAGAATGCTTTAGAATGCTCATCCTGACAATTGACTAGCATCAAAAGAGAAAACCCAGTTACATTTAGTAACACAGTTGTTACATTTAGTGACAGAAGTGTCACATTTAGTATCACAACTGTTACACTGCTGTGTGATGGAATGATGACGGTGAAAATTTGTGCCGGACGGGAAAAGCGAACCCGGATTTCCCACGAGAGAGTTTCAAGTGAAATGTCTCCTCCTGTACGGGAATATACACAATGGATGTGCGAGTATAGGTTGTATGCGCATGATTGACGACATTTATAGAAGTTTGTCTCAGGCTGTTAGTTGCGCTCGGATAGCCAAATGGTAAGGCGACCACTTACGATAAGCCGGAAATCCAGGTTAGAGTCCCGGTACAAATTTTCATTGTCGTCATTCCATTATGCAGCTGATGCTCATTTTCTCATGCGTGAATACATTTCATGTATGCTGTAGGAGGCTGAGATGACGCTGAGGTGTCTGTTTTCGAGACGGCAGCTACAGCATGTAGTCCCGTAACGATGGCGATCGTAAATTTGTAGTACGGCCCGCGCCGTCCTGTGTGGCGTGTCATATGCTGGCAACAGGACCAACAACGAACCGTAATCGATGTCTGGTCGCCAGCCTGCGGTAAGAGCAGTTTGCCGCACGTGGTGATGGAATTACAGTATCCACGGCGACGGGGTCACGGTCACAGCCATTTGCTGACGAACCATCTGGGATTAGACACGCGCGTAAAACATCTGCCCGCCGTCCCGACAGCCGAATATACGGCCCCGTGGGACAATACCGGCTGTTAACACGCCACAGCCGCTACAGCGGCTCGTAACCTGCTAAACACAAAATAAGTACTGAACGACCATCAACGGAATCTGATACGAAGACAATGACTTGTGACGGAACAACCGTTATGCTTACGTGAAATTAACTGTCACTACCTATTGTTATGTGCGAGGGTCACTCCAAAAGAAATGCACACTATTTTTGTAAAAATACAGTTTTCATTCTGCATGTGTGAAAGTTTTACAGGTGTACATACATCCTTTCCGCTTGTTTTCAAATTTAGTTCAACCTGTTCCCGTGAGTGGCGCCGTCACAGCATGTCTTCAAGATCGCTGCTGCACTTGTCAGAAGCAACGTGCTGTCGTAGAATTCCTGTGCTGTGAAAATGAGACAATGGGAAACATCCACAAGGGGTTGAAAAAGGTGTATGGAGATGCTGCTGTCGATCGCAGTACAGTTAGTCGGTGGGCAAGCAGGTAACGTGATGAAAGCGGGCACGGCAGTATTGAGGATTGTCCTCGCAGCGGCAGGCCTCGTACTGCACACACTCCAGACAATGTGCAGAGAGTTAACGAATTGGTGACTGGTGCTGACAGATGCATCACAGTGAACGAATTGTCACGCTACGTTGGGATAGGGGAAGGAAGTTCTTGCAGAATACTGAAAGTGTTGGCGTTAAAAAAGGTTTGTGCCAGGTGGGTTCCCAGGATGTTGACAGTGGCTCACAAAGAAACAAGAAAAACGGTATGCAGCGAACTTTTGGAACAGTAAGAGAATGGTGGAGATGAATTTCTTGGAAGAATTGTGACAGGTGATGAAACATGGCTCCATCATTTTTCACCAGAGATGAAGAGGCAATCAATGGAGTGCCATCATGCAAATTCACCCAGAAGAACCCCCAGCTACCCGCACACAGCGATATATTAATAGCAGAACATCAGCGTCTGAAGTCAAGAAAACCACCTTGGCGAACTGCACGACATCTTGAAGCCTCCGATTTTAACATCAACGAAGTATGGAGATGTCAGTGGGAAGAATCGTCGGTGTTCAACGGCCATTTGGTTGGAAAGCTTTCCATGCGGCGAGTTCTAGGTTTCACATTCCCCAGACGCCAGTGGAGAACCATCAACCGCATCCGAACAGGACAAGGGAACTGCGGATATCTGAAGCACAAATGGGGCTGGGCAACATCTCCAGATTGTGACTGTGGAGCTGCCCTGCAAACAATGAATCACATTGTTGGTGAATGCCCGAAACAAGCCTTTGGGGGATCAATAAATGACATCCACCATGCATAACCATAAGGGCTCAACTGGATCAACAGATTGGACTTAGAAATCTACGAACTTGTGTAATGTGTAGATAATTTAGCATGATACTTTGAACATTTGATTCGCTACATGTATTTTGCTTGCCATTTCTTACACTGTATACTCTTAAAATTATGTATTTGATTCAAGCTCTGTATCATCACACGATAAATAATAATAAATAAGTTTATATGTTACTTTTTACATCTTTACAGACGTAATAATTGATTAAAACAGATTCTGTGCATATACTGAACATACCTACGTGAACCACATAACATGAACCCCACAGTAGGTATTTGCAGCTATCCAGTAAATGTTATTAATTTCCAAGAAGTTCGTTGTCATACGGTATCTTGTTAATAAATAAATCTTCTAAATTAAACGTGATTAGAAAATGTGTCTTCAGGGGCCGTTGATCCACATCTATAATTGCGTCTCCCTTAAAATGAGTTACCGCAAGTTGTAACCCCCAATAAACCTATTCAACATTGAAAAAAATCATTATTATCAATTACCACAGACTAAAATTCGTGTCAGCAAAAAATTCTCTCTAGTTGAATTACTGTTACTCAAAGCGAAAACCAGTCATGTTTTTACAACAATATGACAAGGCGATTCTTCAAATAACTGTTTCCTTTTGACTGCTCACAAAAATCACAAAATAATCGATAATCGACGTCTGCTAATTCGGATTTCTCCAATATATATATACATAAAACTGACCGAACAACTCGAAAAATAAGATTCACACACGCACACACACACACACACACACACGAAAAAAAATATGTAGAATCCAATGCTGATTATTTTCGAGGGGGACATCTGCTGGTGCTAAAATTAGCCCACCACCCCAGCCCCCTGGGGGTGAGGTGGGAGGCAACTTTAAAATTTCAAATGGGAACCCCCATTTTTTATTGCAGAATCAGTTCTACATAAAAAAAACTACGTACATTTTCTCTAAGACATTTGTTTTGATTCTTTTTAGTTGGCGCTGTAATGCAATAAAATCCATGTTCTCATTTTTGCATGGAAAATGGTTACGGATAAATAAAAACTGAGTTCACTCGTTAGTAAGTACGATTTTCGGTTAGTTAGTTAGCTTGTCAGATGATTTGTTTGATAATTAAAAGTCGTGTGGCCTCATGACCACGAAACAAACAAAACTTAAACGAATCTGCGGAAAAATTAATATTTGGGTCAACATTTGTAAAACTCTACTTCCTCTCTCTCAAACCTCGCCCTATGGGGACAGAGGGAGACTTTTAGTTATAGCGAATCAAAATTTACGAAGTAAATCAGTATTTTTTATTTATTCGGAATCATTTTCCACATAAAAATGAGAACATGGATTTTCTTGAATTACAGCGCTAACTACCAAGAATCAAAACATGTTTCAGACAAAATGTACGTAGCTTTTTTTATTTAGAATCTGATTCTGCAATAAAAAATGGGGTCTCCATTTGAAATTTTAAAGTTGCCTCCTGCCCTTCAGCCAGGGGGCTGGGGTAGCGGGCTAAATTCAGCAGTAGCAGGTCCACCTCGAAAATAATCAGCTTTGGATTGTATACATTTTTTCGTCTGAAGCTTCTTTTTCGTGTTATTCTGGTTTGTCAACTTAAAATTTACGCCCTGTATGTATATTGAACTGACAGCACTGTTGGCAGCTTTCGACTACGAAGCGCAAACGGCAGCAGGTGGAAACAATAGTCGACTACCGCAAACCAGTAACTCCCCCCTACCGCCTCCCCCCCCCCCCCCCCCCAATTGCCGTGCAATCCGCCGAAATCGATGTCATTTTCATGTACCCGTAGATAAGCATCACGTGGTTTATCACATTGGACGTGGCAATCAGTAAAAAATATTACAGCCTACTACAGGCCATGTTTCCCTTTATTGTCAAGTGGTCATGTAATATAACGACACGGTTTTCATCCACATACAATGTTGTATATGAACTGTGTGAAATGTGGCTTCATGTGTGGAACAGTTATTTGATTTATTTGTCACATCCAGTGGCATAAATCAAGTGATAGTATCCGTATGTGCTTGATAATGACAGAAACGTCGAAGTCGGTCGATTGCACAATTAATCAAGAATATTACAGCCTACTATGGACCACGTTTTCCTTTACAAAATACTTTTAAAGTGTTCTACGTTCGATTGATCCCGCAGCATAGCACAGGTCATAATACCAAATTTTTAAATAAAAGGTCCAGACTAACTGCAATAAATTTAATATTCTTTAGGACAGCTGTTTCGGCTTTGTTGTCATTCCCAACTAACGTGTGAATACTGTTGTGTTGGCAGAAGAGCCAACACCGTGTTACTAGAGGAGGCCGAAATGCACGCGTTTTAGCTCGCGCAGGCTGACGTGAGGAGGGAAGAACTACACTCCTGGAAATTGAAATAAGAACACCGTGAATTCATTGTCCCAGGAAGGGGAAACTTTATTGACACATTCCTGGGGTCAGATACATCACATGATCACACTGACAGAACCACAGGCACATAGACACAGGCAACAGAGCATGCACAATGTCGGCACTAGTACAGTGTATATCCACCTTTCGCAGCAATGCAGGCTGCTATTCTCCCATGGAGACGATCGTAGAGATGCTGGATGTAGTCCTGTGGAACGGCTTGCCATGCCATTTCCACCTGGCGCCTCAGTTGGACCAGCGTTCGTGCTGGACGTGCAGACCGCGTGAGACGACGCTTCATCCAGTCCCAAACATGCTCAATGGGGGACAGATCCGGAGATCTTGCTGGCCAGGGTATTTGACTTACACCTTCTAGAGCACGTCGGGTGGCACGGGATACATGCGGACGTGTATTGTCCTGTTGGAACAGCAAGTTCCCTTGCCGGTCTAGGAATGGTAGAACGATGGGTTCGATGACGGTTTGGATGTACCGTGCACTATTCAGTGTCCCCTCGACGATCACCAGTGGTGTACGGCCAGTGTAGGAGATCGCTCCCCACACCATGATGCCGGGTGTTGGCCCTGTGTGCCTCGGTCGTATGCGTGTTTGGCGCCGTGCAGGTGAGCGCCACAATCAGTCCTGATTGTGGCGCTCACCTGCACGGCGCCAAACACGCATACGACCATCATTGGCACCAAGGCAGAAGCGACTCTCATCGCTGAAGACGACACGTCTCCATTCGTCCCTCCATTCACGCCTGTCGCGACACCACTGGAGGCGGGCTGCACGATGTTGGGGCGTGAGCGGAAGACGGCCTAACGGTGTGCGGGACCGTAGCCCAGCTTCATGGAGACGGTTGCGAATGGTCCTCGCCGATACCCCAGGAGCAACAGTGTCCCTAATTTGCTGGGAAGTGGCGGTGCGGTCCCCTACGGCACTGCGTAGGATCCTACGGTCTTGGCGTGCATCCGTGCGTCGCTGCGGTCCGGTCCCAGGTCGACGGGCACGTGCACCTTCCGCCGACCACTGGCGACAACATCGATGTACTGTGGAGACCTCACGCCCCACGTGTTGAGCAATTCGGCGGTACGTCCACCCGGCCTCCCGCATGCCCACTATACGCCCTCGCTCAAAGTCCGTCAACTGCACATACGGTTCACGTCCACGCTGTCGCGGCATGCTACCAGTGTTAAAGACTGCGATGGAGCTCCGTATGCCACGGCAAACTGGCTGACACTGACGGCGGCGGTGCACAAATGCTGCGCAGCTAGCGCCATTCGACGGCCAACACCGCGGTTCCTGGTGTGTCCGCTGTACCGTGCGTGTGATCATTGCTTGTACAGCCCTCTCGCAGTGTCCGGAGCAAGTACGGTGGGTCTGACACACCGGTGTCAATGTGTTCTTTTTTCCATTTCCAGGAGTGTATACTGACGTGAGGTCTGGAACATGACAAGGAATTAGAATTCAGAAAGCGGACGTAATTAGTTTGATACTTAACTTTAATCCATTAATAATGATCGTCGCTCTTGACGGTACATGATTCACAATATTATCTGTTCAGAATACATTCATAGTAACTGAACATGGCGCCTTGCTAGGTCGTAGCAAATGACGTAGCTGAAGGCTATGCTAAAGTCGTCTCTGCAAATGAGAGCGTCTGTAGACAGTGAACCATCGCTAGCAAAGTCGGCTGTACAACTGGGCGAGTGCTAGGGAGTCTCTCTAGACTAAACCTGCCGTGTGGCGGCGCTCGGTCTGCAATCACTGATAGTAGCGACACGCGGGTCCGACGTATACTAACGGACCGCGCCCGATTTAAAGGCTACCAACTAGCAAGTGTGGTGTCTGGCGGTGACACCACAAATACAACATAGGTGAGACTATCTAAATAGAGGTAGTTGTCCATATAAATAATTACATGTGCTATCAACGTTCGATATCACACTTGTTAGGGGCTGCAGTTATCGACCGCGGTCCGTAATAAATATCGCTGGACCCGCGAGTCGCGACCAGCGCCGCCGCTCCGCGGCTTGTGTCAAGTTTCTAGAGAGCTCTCGTCCACTCTTACTCGGGACGTCAAGTAGTAAAGTAGCATGGCCTTCAGCTGATACGAAGCAACCTCTAACAAGGCGCTTAGTAACGTATCGCCTAAGTGAGGGCTCAATAGCCATCTGTTTATAATTATTTGTATGCAGCCAACAAGAATCCTGTACAAACAGCTAAGTACAATATATATTATTTTTTACCAACGACTTGTAATTATTTTAGTCGTTGCAGATCCAGACCCTGCAGCCAGCACCTTATCGACGTTACTGACAAACCTCCTGTGATTTATATGTTTCTGTTTAGCATTGCTCACCAGTCAATATTGGCAAAGACTCGTTCGTCGTCGTCATAACATTATACATTGCAAGTTTCTATACGGTCATCAGGACGACGTTTTCGTATTACATTCAGAGAATACACCAGAATAAGCAACAGTAATCAGTCTAGCTTCTTCTTACATCTACAAAAGCAAAACCACACTGACGACAAAACTGCAGCATCATTACATATACTACCACAGAACACCAAAAGGATTCACTGTGAACATACTTGAAGAATTGAGAAACAATCCGCACCAAGTACTAGACGAACGCACAGTCTTTAAACATAAATATTATCTAGAAAACTTCATCAACGTACTGGAACACGGAAAGGGATGGTACATTTGACAACAACGCGTACTCAGATCAAAGACACAATTCACAGCAAAATCAAGTCAGTGAAAAATAACATTATCGTTTCTTAATTGTTGCACTTCGTAAACACAGAGTATCATAGTAAATGAACTATAAAATAAACGTCGAATCGTACTTTATAGTAAACGAACTGTCAAATATGTGTCTAAAAGTATTCCATACGTTTATTATTACAATATCTCGCGTAATCGCTACGAATTAGATAGTGAACGTTTCCTATAGAAGCAATACGGACGGCAAATCAAACTAGACGTAAGTATTAATGTATAATTATTCACATGGACAACTACCACATATGTAGATAGTCTCATCCGTGTTGTATTCGCAGGTTACTTGAGAATGCCAATAAAGCCAAACGTCTTTCGTAAATAATATTAAACTTATTGCAAATAGTTTGGACTTTTGGTTTCAAAACTTTGAAAATGAGTTATTGTACTCTCATCACCAAACGCTATAAAATATGTATCACATGCATCTACAAATTTTAATATTGTTCGTATATTATTTCCAGTTCAAATAAGTCTCTGGTTCTGCTTTTCTATAGACTGAAGAAAATAAGCTTTTTTCTTCAAACTTTCTTCTAACAAAAGTTTTAAAGTTTTTTTCGTAACAGCTGGGAAGAATTTTCTTTTGGAAAATACTCCATCATATTCTAGACTAAAAAAAACTATGTTTAATATTATTTCGTAATTTTTGAAACTAGCCCTCTAATTATTTTTTTAATTAAACACTGACCTACAAAATTTTCCCTGACAAAGACAACTCAAACTTAACCTATTCATTTATTACCCACAATATATAAGTCCAGTGCAATCTGACTTCCAATAATTAACGCAAAAGAATGGCCCTGAATTGCAAGGAATCCTAACAATAATACAAATCCAAAAAATATGAAATTAAAGAAATATAAAACTAGCTCCAACTCTGTTAATTGGCTAAACACATTTCAATCACGAATCCAGATAGTGGAAGCTCCATTATTTTTCGTAAATCACTTACCTCACAGAAAATATTCATAACACAAAATACAGCAATTACAACACGTAGCAACAACAGCCAGCTAAATAAAAGGATTCTAAGTACTATAGACTCTACTAGGAGGCATATGGTTAGCGAAAGAAAGATTTTGTTGAAGAGCAAACAATGTATTTAGAAAATTGTACCTTATTCATGTGACATCCAGATACAAAAATTAGATGTCAATAATTACACTGCCCAAACATTATCAACCATACATCCATTCCCATACATTTCCTAGCGTATTTTCTTATAAACACATCATTTCATGTCACTTTACAATGCATGTCCTACCAACACAGAGTCTCCACTAAGAATATCATATCCATACACTTCCCTATTGACTTGCTGCTAGTCCGCCCAACCACAGAATCTCTTGCCGCGGGTGCAGAGCGCTGTCAGCGATATTAACACAGTCTACAGCGCTACCAACTTACATTTTTATTAATACTTGAAATTATCACTAACAGTCAGTGCTGTAGAACCGGGTAATGACCTTGAGGTGCCTATTTTCGAGAAGGCCGCTATAGGAAATGTTCTTCTGAAGCTAATTGTCTTTAAGTGGAACGTGGACGATAAACAGTTCAGACAAGAAGAGAACAGGAGCTTTAGAAACGTGGTACTACACAGTAATATTGCAGTTCAAACGGATAGATCACGTAACCAATGAGGAGGTACGGAATAGACCTAGGGAGAAAAAAAAAATATGTGCCATACTTTACTACAAGAAGGGTTCGGTTGATAGGACACAATGTGAGACATCGAGGGATCACTAATTTAGCACTGGAGGAAAGTGTGGGAGGCGAAGGTTGTCGGAGGAAACCACGAGATGAATACAGTAAGCAGATTCGAAACGTTGTAGCTTGCAGTAGTTATTTGGAGGTGAAGAGGTTGTAAAGGATAGGGTAACATGAGGAGCTGCATCAAACCAGTCTCACAACTAAAATAATAAATTTCTTTATTTCCAGTCAATCAAATTACTCCGGACACAAAAAGGTCCCAATTTACCGCCGTCAGTTGTATAAAAGGAAACTAGGACACTGACAAAACTAGGAGAAATCCGGGGAAACCCAGACATGTAGCATTGCTAAGCTAAACCGAAGTTATATCCGTAGTTTTCAAAGGACGTGCGATATCGCTTTTACTATGCTTCACCTGTTTACATAGGTGCCTGCAAGACGCATGGGCTTCCTATTCATTACAAAATTCCACGCATTTGTAACGTTGATTATCCCGCAGACTTAGCATTTCGGTACTCTTCGGGAAATCCTAGCTTCAGCAAACACTACATAACTTGGGATTGTTTGGTTGCCACCCTTTCGGTAGCAAACTGCAGCTTTCCTGGCACGTTGGCGGGTTCAAAGCTCCCGTTGAGTCCACTTCGAGAAATACGGGGTGACACCGAATAAAGGGAATGTTTGAAAAAAAATGTGAAACGTCCCCTTTGAAAAATTATACAAGACTGTGCTTAAACTGACACACAATATTTTTAGCGCAACGCAATCTGACTTTCAAAAATCCCTACAAAAGAATGGCCCTGACTAACATTAACCTATACCTTTCACAAATCACTTACCTCACCAAAAATCTTCGTTACTCAAGCTACTGCAATACAGCGAGCGCCACTACTGCCAGATAAATAAAAGATTCAAACTACTGAAGGCACCAACTACTGATAGCCATAGTTAGCAAATGAAAGATTTTGATAGAGAACAAACAATGTATTTACCTTAATAGTCATCAAAAGTAATAATATATATAGGAGTTCATAACATCCATAACAATATCATAATATCATAACATCCATTACAATATCAAAACTCCGCCATCTCTCTCCCCACATCCACCACTGCTGGCGGCTCACCTCCAACTGCGCAACGCTACGCGCTGTTCACATCCAGCTGCCGCTGCCCAACACTACAATGGCAGACAACAATGCAAACTAGCCACATACTGCACATAGCACAGACAGTGATTTTCATACAGAGCGCTACGTAACGTTGCCAATAAGAAAACATAAACAGCCTACTTACAAATGGTTCAAATGGCTCTAAGCACTATAGGACCTAACATCTGAGGTCATCAGCCCCTAGACTTAGAACTACTTAAATCTAACTAACCTAAGGACAACACACACATTCATGCCCGAGGCAGGATTCGAACCTGTGACCGTAGCAGCAGCGCGGTTCCTGACTGAAGCGCCTAGAACCGCTCGCCCACAGCGGCCGGCGGAATGTTTGAAATGAGTAGTGGCAGCCATAGGCAGGTGGCAGCACTGCGGGTTCGTGACAGTAGCGAGTAAACAGTCCTTCATTTCAGTGATCATGGATCAGTGGAACGGACAACAGCGTGCTTTAGCCATAAAGATGTTTTATAAAAACAATGATAGTTCGGTAGCGGCGCAGAAGGACGTTTTTATAATTCAGGGCATCGTGATCCCGTTCCGTCGAAACACGCTATAAAATGTTGGATTAATAACTTTGAAGAGACAGGATCTGCCCTCAAGAAGAAACCAACAGGACCTGCAAGAAGTGTGCTTCCTCCAGCGAACATTGATGTACGCAAGTCTGTCTTACGGAGCACACGGCGTTCAATTCGTACGCAAGCGGCTGTGGTTGGAATGTCCCGGGAGAGAGTTCGCAGAATTCTTCATCTCGATTTATAATTTCGTCAGTGTAAACTACAGATGGTGCAACAATTGAAGGGCAACGATTATCGGTTACGATTAGGATTCTGTCAACAAATGATAACAAAAATAAACAATTACGATGAATTTCTAAACAAGTTGTTGGTGTCCGATGAGGCTCGTTTTCATCTCACAGGTATTTTTCCGCAAATGTACAGGGAAACCCAATAACTGTCAGTGCCGATCGTTGCGCGGAGATGTTACGAACTTTCGTTACACCTGCATTGAACAAATTTACAAACTTTCTAGAGGCATGGTTTCAACAGGACGGCGCGACACCACACAGTGCATGACAGTCAGTGACACACGTGCGAGAATTGTTTGGCAAGCGTGTGATCTCACGATTCGGTAACATTCCCTGGCCCCCTGGATCGCCAGATTTAACCGTTTGAGATTTTTTTTTGTGGGGCTGCCTCAAGAGCAGAGTCTACACGACTCGACGAAGAACCCTGGATGAGTTAAAACAAAGAATTCGGGATGCAGTTCATAGTACCCCGGCTGTGTTGTTGCAGCGGTCATTGAGGAACATCAACAGCAGATTACATTAATGTATTCGTACAGGAGGACGCCACCTAAAGGGCGTATTTTTTACATAATGATAAATGCCATCAATATTTCGTAAAGGGCAAGGTTGTAGGGTTTCATTTACTACGAAAGCAATTTCTTTCCTTCATCACTTCTAGTTTTATTGGATTGTGGAAATATTCCCGTTTTTCTGTGTCGCCCTGTATTAACGTGGCATTATTTGCAACTTTATTTGTTCCTAACCAAGTCGATTTTCTCAAGCATTTTGAGCCAAAAAGATGTGATTTTCATTAATATTAACGATAAAAAACGGTTTACTATACACTGATGTGACTAAAGTCATGGGACAGCGATATTCACATACACAGATGGCTTTAATATCGCGTACACACAGTATGAAGGGACGGTCCATTGGCACAGCTGTAGTTTATACTCTGGTGATTCCTGTGAACAGGTTTCCGACGTCATTATAGCACCACGACGGGAATGGACAGACTCTGAACGCAGAATTGTAGACGGAGAAGGCGCATGGGATATATTATTTCCGGGCTCGTGGCCACATCTGAAAATTGCCTTTGAAGGCGGAAATCGCTTACGATCGTACTATAAAAAGTGATTGTGTCAAAAAATGAAAAAAGGATATCTATGGAGTATTCCATCGGTTTTTGGAGGAACACAGACATACTAGAACTTGAGTAGTCCACAATAATTATTGTAGAACATTAATCAAGTTTTTATATTAAAAAAGAATACCTTACAATAAGCCATTCACCTTCAAACTGTATGTCTTTTTGCAAAATTATAGTCAGTTGAAGACTGATATCAAGCCGAAAACTGGTTAACCCGGATAAATTAATCCTGTAGTACGTATTCAGTATAGCGCTTTTGATTTATTATTATGTTGTTCTGCCAAGAAGCGACGAAATAATCAGTTAACGTAACAGAATAGACTATATAATAACTTAAAACAAACTAAAAATCACAATACATACAAGACAAGAATACTGAAGAATAGGATGGAAAGGTATTACATATAGAAGGTGATACAAAAACAGAGTAAAAGATAGCCTTGATAATTCTGTAACAGGAAATACATAAGCTAAATTCCATATGATTAGTATGAAGAATTTGTCTTAGTATAGGGAAGATCTCATAAAATAAAAGAACACAACGAATGGAGTACATAGACAATCACAATAAAAGAAATAAATACAGAAAAATGAAGGTAATGAACGAAACAAAGTGGAGAGACCGGAAGAAATAAGAGGCGTCTAAGTTTACGAACCGGGTATTGTTGATCTGTGTTCGATCAAGTTAAGATGTATGTCACTTTTTCCACTCTTAGTGGCATCTAGTACTGCATTTTTCGGTTAGACCGCAGAACGTGTTCAATATTATCTTCCCCTTTCGGGAACTCTGTAACTAAAGTGTTGGGGGCTCTACCTATTTTGACATCATACGCAAAGGTTAAAGGAACAGGAACAAACATGATAAAGCATTACTCGAACTATCTGTATGTTAAAAGCAGACAACATGGGAGGAGATTTTTAGAAAAAATGCATGCTCTGCTGTCGAAAAAGACATTTAAATGAGACCTGTTAAAGAAATGGTGCTACCTTTGTACCAGAAGTACAGTTTGTTGACAGACTTTGACTCACAAGTGGCGTGGAATATAAGAGTAGTCGATAACTTCCAGGAATAAGTAATTGCTTTTCTCGACATAGTGTCCTGCCTCATTAATTTCAGTGGCACAAATTCCGGTAGGAGTCGTTAACTGTCCTCGCTCATCCTCAATTAATTTCGATACGGGTGTTCGTTCTCTAATAAAAGTTGCTCTCGCATAAACGTCAAGCTTCCTGTCTCCACTTCATTTTTTTAACCCTTAATGACAGTTTTCTCCTTTACTATGGTCCACTAATAAGACATACTGTATAATGCGTAGCTACAGGGAAACGAAGAACTGATTTCCGGTTAGCGCCCGACGATTTTGCAACAAGGTCACTTTATTGACAAGTGAGGTGACAGGTATTTCATCATTGTAGGAGTCTGTGATAATGAATTCAGACAAAATGAAACACAATTGTCGCGGTAAAGGGTGCCCAGTAAGGCTGTTGATAAAATATCGGTATATCAATATTTTCTCCAATAACTACCGATATTTGTATGCAGTATTTCTCCACGATATAGCGATATCAAAACGGCAATATTGAGTGCCGATTTTTTTTTATTTTATGTTATTTTTTCGCTATTTTTGGTAAATATTTGACGTTGTCCTTTTGAAATCGCAGTAGAACATAATTTTACTTTTACTGTGCGAAAGACTCTTACTACTTTTTGAGCTTTCATCATGTCCAATTTTTCACTCTGTGTGAAGCAAGTATATATTGCATTGGGGGTTGGCGATGTGAGAGGAATAAGAAACTTCCGATATGGAGAAATATCACAGCTGTGGTGTTAAAATTTTTTTAACGCAACTTGTGTGCTATTTCTCCACATCAACATTCTTCAAAAGCAGTTGCTAAAAATTATAAACAAAAATCTAAATGACAAAGTTGGTCTTTGCTATGGGCGGATACGGATGAGGGGAAATAATGACGTAATCGGCGCTCGGTCCTGCCAACGGAAACTGTTACGTTTAACCTGAGTTTCTCCTGGCGTATACAACTTTCAAATAACTTCCGGGAATTCAGCCAGGTAACACTTTCAGCGACCGCCGATATTTCGGCGGGAGAACACCCCGCCATTTTCAAGGCAAACTGCAACGGACAGGCGGCGTACATGCAAATTTAATACCTCGGTTCTCCGACAGAAGCAGGAAAGATAACACACACGCTGAACACTAGTGCCACCAAAGATGACCAAAGTCAGAGCTATCGATAGTGAGACTATGAATTCGCAGGTGAGGCAGCATTGACTCTGTTCCTCTGTTTTTTGACGAGGGAGAGAGCCAGATTCCAAACAGAGTTTAAACAGAAACCTCCATCCCTGTTAACGAGGTTGCTCGCTAATTTAATCTCAACTGCCTCACTAATGACACTGTCCCAATAGCTGGACGTGCATGCCAATATCTCGGTGTTATTATATAACATGGGGTGACCAGTATCCAAGCAATGTTCGGCAATAGCAGATCTATTTGGCTGCTGTAATCGTGTGTGCCGTTTATGCTCAGTACATGTGTCCTCCACGGTCCTGATAGTTTGACCAATATATGCCATGCCGCAGCTACAAGGAATACGGTATACACC
Source organism: Schistocerca nitens (assembly GCF_023898315.1). Taxonomy (NCBI): domain Eukaryota; kingdom Metazoa; phylum Arthropoda; class Insecta; order Orthoptera; family Acrididae; genus Schistocerca; species Schistocerca nitens. The sequence continues at coordinate 107,296,934 of NC_064623.1, forward strand.
CGCCTTACGCAGTCCGAGATCATCCTTAACGGAACTCAAAAGTGCTCGGCACACACGATTACAGCAGTCAAATAGATCTGCTATTGCCGAACATTGCTTGGATACTGGTCACCCCATGTTATATAATAACACCGAGATATTGGCATGCACGTCCAGCTATTGGGACAGTGTCATTAGTGAGGCAGTTGAGATTAAATTAGCGAGCAACCTCGTTAACAGGGATGAAGGTTTCTGTTTAAACTCTGTTTGGAATCCGGCTCTCTCCCTTGTCAAAAAACAGAGGAACAGAGTCAATGCTGCCTCAGCTGCGAATTCATAGTCTCACTATCGATAGCTCTGACTTTGGTCATCTTTGGTGGCACTAGTGTTCAGTGTGTGTGTGTGTGTGTTATCTTTCCTGCTTCTGTCGGAGAACCGAGGTATTAAATTTGCATGTACGCCGCCTGTCCGTTGCAGTTTGCCTTGAAAATGGCGGGGTGTTCTCCCGCCGAAATATCGGCGGTCGCTGAAAGTGTTACCTGGCTGAATTCCCGGAAGTTATTTGAATGTTACGTTTAATTTCACCACGCAACTTTGACACAACAATTGCTAGGTCATTGGCGTTTGGAGAAGTGAAGAAAGAAACAGGGCAGTCGACAAGAAATGTTCAGGACAAAGACGATATGACACGAAACCGAAAGACAGAGCCATCAGATAGCTTTAATGGCGCCAGTTAAGTGCAGTTACCATTGTTAGTGAAGCCCACGAAGCCAGGGACCCAACTTATCAATAAGGAACTCTGCAAGCTGATGGTGGCTTCATTAGAGTATGGGCTGTGTTTGCATGGAATAGACTGCGTCTTGGTTACGTCCGGCTATTTTGAGACCATCATTATCCTTTCTGTTTTTGCTCTAAGGGGGTAGGCAGGCTGCTAGCTTGTTGATGTACAGAATATCTAATAATAAATCAGTTGTTAAATATACAGCTCCAAAACAGGCAGTATATTTACAGTACGCAACCGATATTTTTAGAAACACATATGTCGATCTTTTTCGTACGTATATCGATCCTCCTTTCAAGACACTGTCCATTCCGTTCAGCTGCTCTTCCAAAGGACTTGGAAGAGCAGTTGAACGGAATGGAGAGTGTCTTGAAAGGAGGGTATAAGATGAACATCAACAAAAGCAAAACGAGGATAATGGAATGTAGTCGAATCAAGTCGGGTGATGCTGAGGGAATTAGATTAGGAAATGAGACACTTAAAGTAGTAAATGAGTTTTGCTATTTGGGGAGCATAATAACTCATGATGGTCGAAGTAGAGAGGATATAAAATGTAGAGTGGGAATGGCAAGGAAAGTGTTTCTGAAGAAGAGAACTTTGTTAACATCGAGTATAGATTTAAGTGTCAGGAAGTCGTTTCTGAAAGTGTTTATATGGAGTGTAGTCATGTATGGAAGTGAAACATGGACGATAAATAGTTTGGACAAGAAAAGAATAGAAGCTTTCGAAACGTGGTGCTACAGAAGATTGCTAAAGATTAGATGGGTAGATCACATAACTAATGAGGAGGTATTGAATAGAATTGGGGAGAAAAGAAATTTGTGGCACAACTTGACTAGAAGAAGGGATCGTTTGGTAGGACATATTCTGAGGCATCAAGGGATCACCAATTTAGTATTGGAGGGCAGCATGGAGGGTAAAAATCGTAGAGGGAGACGAAGAGATGAATACACTAAGCAGATTCAGAAGGATGTAGGTTGCAGTAGGTACTGGGAGATGAAGAAGCTTGCACAGGATAGAGTAGCATGGAGAGCTGCATCAAACCAGTCTCAGGACTGAACACCACAACAACAATATCGATATATCATTCTTTCTCGATATATCGAGAGCGGATAATGATATTTTTTAAATACTGATGCGTCGGATGCCCGATGTTTCTAAAAATATCAACACTTCTTGTAGGTACACTGTACAACCCCCTCTGGCCCAAAAGAGGAGTGTATTCCCGCATGCAAACGAGCGTAAACATAAATAGAATAAGAAACGGAGCAGTAAAAATAAACACAAAATTTAAAACAACATTTTCTATCAAGGAATAAAACTTTTCAATAAATTAGTCAAAGAGATTAAAGAAATTGCTAAAATACACTTATTTAAAAAGGCTGCAAAAAAAGTACCTGTTATGCAATAAGTTTTATGCATTGAAGGATTACTTAGATAAAACAGAGTATGGGTTTGATAAAAGATGTGGTACAAATAAATAATAATAATGATAATTATAAAACATCCAACATTCCACATAACACGTTCATTTTATGTTTTTTTTTCATTCTTTTTTTCCTTTCTATAAATACTTACCCCCAAGCTATGCATAGCACCTCTTCCTCTCTTTGAGCTCAACATCTCACTAATTATGGAGGGGTGCTGACTCAGTTTTTCAGGATAGTAAATGGGAAGTTGCGGTACAGAAAATGGCCCAGAGATCACCGGTGTGTGTGTGTGTGTGTGTGTGTATGCATGTGTGTAGTGAGTGAAGTGATATGAAACAATGCGTGTATAGTGTGTGCAGTGGCTGAGAGTGAGATATGAGTGAACAGCGTGGCATTACATTATTTAATATGTTATTTGTAAAAAAAAAGTATTCATACCAGGAGTAAATCTAATGATTATATATATATATATATATATATATATATATATATATATATATATAAGCTGTGTAAGCCGGCCGTTGTGGCCGTGCGGTTCTAGGCGCTTCAGTCTGGAACCACGCGACCGCTGCGGTCGCAGGTTCGAATCCTGCCTCGGGCATGGACGTCTGTGAAGTACCTAGGTTAGTTAGGTTTAAGTAGTTCTAAGTTCTAGGGGACTGATGACCTCAGATGTGAAGTCCCCTAGTGCTCAGAGCCAACTGAGCCAATAAGCTGTGTAAGTTTAGGCCAATTGAAAATAAGCTAATTCATATACACCTATAGGTGCATACGAATTAGCTTATATATATATATATATATATATATATATATATATATATATATATATATATGTGTGTGTGTGTGTGTGTGTGTGTGTGTGTGCATACGAATTAGCTTATTTTCAATTGGTCTAAACTTGTAAATACTTTGACATGTCCTATATCCTTGTAAAAAGAGATCTACGGATCAATAAAGCTACTGCTACTACTGCTACCACAGACGGAATCTGATGAGCGTCATGAGTGGTTCTCCCTGGCGCGGGACGAGGTGTTACAGTGTGACGGCCCTGTTGCCCCAACAGTGTCCCTGTGTTCGGGAGGGATAGGGGGGGGGGGGGGAGTAGGGCAGAGAAAGCGGCACAGCCGGCAGCTGGCACGGGCGCCGGATTAATTGGCTGGAGGCGGCAGGGGGCGGCGTTATCTGCAGACAAAGCGGCGGGGGCGGGAGATAGCTGCCGGCGACAAGTGGCGGCGGAGCCCCGGATTGTTCTGCTGCTATCTGCCGCACTCAGCCGTCCGGCGCCCAGAGGACGACACCGCATCTCGACCTGCCTGGGCCGCAGCTAACGCGCTCCGTGCGAAAACGACCCTGGGGGAACTCGACAGTGCTGCTCAGGATCCCCACAAGGCAATGCATTAGTTATCGCCTTCGAAGAGCACATTGGTCGCTTTGGAGCACTTTAGCTGGTGCAGAAAATTCCTGACCTATTATATGTCTGGCTTTGAGAAAGGTACAATGAGGCGACAGAAGTCGTGGGATACCGATATGCCCATATACAGATGGCGGCAGTATCGCTTACACTAACAAGGAGACGGCACAACCGTGGGGTCCGGGATTTGTCCGAAATTTTTTGTGGTGAAAGAGGACCCCAACACTTCACGTGGTTAAAATATTAGGACGCACTACTCGGAAAATCCCGAGAAAAATCGATCCAAACTTTCTTAGGTGCCTTATGAGTATAAAATCTTAGTCCATTGCCGAGCCGCTGTCTGGCCTACATGGTTAGCGGTCGGACACTTACGCCAGGCGTCTCGGGTTTGATTCCTCCTCCGGCACTTTTTTTTTCTTCTGTTGCTTGCAAAATTGTAGCGCATTGTTACAGGAGAATCGTGAAACTAATTCCCGGGAAGACTGTATAAAAATTCATTCTATAATTCACCATCAGCTATCGTCACCAATATTCGGAGACATGATTCAATATGGCTGGTTTGCCTCAAAATTATCAGAAACTCAAAACATATTCGTAAATGTTAATGGGGCATATTTTTGCTCAGATTTATTGCAAACGCCCTGTGATTGTAAAAAATCCGCTTTTATATGTTGTGCAAGATGTCGCAAAAATTATTGCTTTGTTTGTTTTTACGATAATTACCACTGCAGTTCTTGTTTATAATTATTATATGTATAAAAATTGAATGTTTCGCAATCGAATTTGTTATTCTGACTAAAAACCCAATGATTCTCCTTATATACTTTACAATGAAAAATGAAAAAACCACCGCCATGAATTGTGTTGTTGGACAAAAAGAAAATAATTTTTTTTTCAATAATGTAACTAATTTGTTAAAGATAATGTAGGTTTGGGAAACAAAAGAAAATGAAACTGAAGAAAAAATAGTGCCAGAGGAGGAATAGAACCCGAGATCTCTGGCGTAAGAGTCCGAGCCCTAAATATCTAGGCCAGACGGCGGCTCGGCAATGGACTAACATTTTATACTCGTAAGACACCTAAGAAACTATGGATCGAATTTTCCTTGGATTTTCTTGGTAGTGCGTCCTAATATTTGAACCACATGAGGTGTTAGGGGTCCTCTATCACCACACAAAATTTCGGACAAATCCCCGACCCCACGCTCGTGCCGTCTCTTTGTAAGTATAAAAGCGCAGTCCACTGACGGAGCTGTTATTTAACGCAGGTGATTCGTGCAAAAATGTTTCCGACCTGATTGCGGCCGCACGACGGGAATTGAGACCCTGAAGGTGGAACAGTAGTTGGAGCTAGAACCATGGGCATTTCATTTCGGAAATCGTTAGAGACTTCAATATTCCCAGATTCACACTGCCAAAAGAACGACCGCAATACCAACTCTCAGGCATTGCCTCTCACCACAGAAAACGCAGTGGCCTGCTATATAACCACAGGCAGCAGGTCTTTACTTGAGAAATAAATAAATAAATAAAATGAATAAATCTTACGTATTGCAGACCTATGAGAGAGGGAAGTGTATGACCACAATCTGGCGACCAAACTTCCCTGACGCTTCCACTATCCACACCCTCCACACTGTAGCACCTCCAGATCACAATATATTCCTTAATATGGCTCTGCAGCACGGGAAACAAAAGGCAGTTTTCATCCCTATTCTGCCAATGCTATTTTACCCATTGAATAGGTACACTTTTCAAAAGAACTATAAGTGATAAAATAATTTTTACTGCATGTATGTAACATATTGCCTCAATTTACAAGTAAAATGAACATAATACCTCTTACGGTTTCGAAGAAAACGAATTTATTCTTTCACTAGTAAAATTTAACTCTTTTGTACATTAATTATTATAAAACAGTTTCTGATTGTTTGGTGGTTCTCAATTTACTTGTAATAACTTATTACCATCTGCAATAAAAATTGACCAGATTTCATGTTTCTAACCCCATTAGTTTATCAAATAATGGTACCTGAAAGTAAAAAAGTTTAAAATTGCAATTCTTGTACAATTATTGATGAGAATTACTTACCACTAATATTTCCCTGCACCATACTGAGCATCATCTGAATCATACTATCTTCTTTTCTTCTCTTGGTCCCTCTTCTTTTCTATCTGGCTTTTTTTGTGCGTTTTAAATTAGCAAATATCTGCTTTGCGGATTATCTCTTTAACTATTTGCATCAAGGATTTTGCAGTATTTCGATTAGATTTTATGCCCAATAATTCCGAAACATCCAGTTTGCTAATTACACCATCATTGAAGCATTGAATCATGAACACCAAATTTGAGGGTTGTAAGCTGAACAAATGCAATTTTCGGCAACTGGTTCCAAACGACAGAATTCACACATTCATTTAAATTTTTGGTTTTCCCATGAAGACATTTCTTCAACAAGCTATCTTTACAAGGGTCTCTAAATATGGGTTTAATTTCATTTATTACTAATGCAGCTAAGGAATGTTTGTGGTCATATCTGGCACTTCTGTACTTGCACCAAGCGTCAGGATCATTCAGGCAAACACCGTGCTCTGGATTTTCATTTGTGGAAAGCTTACGGAAAACGATAGCCCATATAGCTTTTTTCATGTTTTCTGAACTGCCTACATTTCTTCTTATGGCCAAGCCATAATAATTCTGTAATCTATCTATTTCAACATTTGTCAGGCGACCTTTACCATCTATCTTCTTACCATCTTCCAATACTATTTTTTACTTTTCTTTCAATAATCTTCTCAACCTGGACACCATTCTCTTCTGGACATGCCCAGTGCACTCCAATTTAGAAATTGTGACATTAGGACCATAGGGTTGTTCTGCACATACCCGGTCATAAGCCTTGCTGTCATCGTCCCCAGATTGCATAGAGCGTCAGGAAAACCATCATATATCACGAAAAATTGTCGTATTTATATAAACAAAAACTGTTTCACGCAGGAAAGAGCAGGCATTTCAAATATGCTGAAACCTAAAAATCGAATTTTTGAAGCTCACTTCCGTCTTCCCTTAAATGCAATACACACAATTAAAAGTTGTTCGCAGCCAACTTCAATATGCAATAAATTTTAATTATATACCCTTATAACGCTATTATTATGTGCACAAAATTTATTCTCAGCTGCGAGTATTTACAGCCATCAGCTCTATAATGGAATGACGACAGTGAAAATTTGTGCCAGATCGGCACGCGAACCCAGATGACTCCCCTGTACGAAAATATACGTAACAGGTGTACGAGTAGAGGTTATAGGTGCAAGGTTAGTAACATACAGAAATTTGGCTCTGGGCGTGAGTCGTGCCAAATGGAAAGACGACTCGAGATGAGAGGGAAATCCGGGTTCGAGGCCCAATCCGGGACACATTTTCATTGTCATTATTCCATTATACAGCTGATGGTTGTCCATAAGCACAACTGCGAATACATTTATTGTATTTCATAACGGCTGTAGTCGCCTCAGTGCAAGCATGTCCAAAGCAACTTTGCATCATAATTCGTCACAAAACAGGTCCTGCAATATCGTATACCGTTTTATGTCCGAAAGAACAGACACCACAAATCCATGTTTCCACAGGTGTGTATACAAAAAATGAAAGAGAAACACCGACGTCTGCCTCATGAGTGCACCAAAAGAATTCGTTGGTGACAGGTGAAAATTTGTGCCGGACCGGGACTTGAACCCAGATTTCTCGCTTTACATTCAATAGCACTACATACGCCTTGATGGCATTTAATAATTTCAGTGTGAGTGCTGCTTATATCCGGTCTGTTGCGGGAATAATGCTAAATGCTGCGAGCAATGAGGGTGATTGACAGGGGTGAGCTGTGGAAGTAGTATGCGACAAGTTGGGAATTTGGGATGAACGGAAAGCGTGCTTAAATAGACGAAGTAATTAAGGCAGCCTCTCATTTAAGATGGACTAAAGTATCAGTCTGGCACAAATTTTCACCCGTCTCCAATAAATTTTTTCAGTCTGTCATGCGGCTGACGTAAGCATTTCTTTTTCATCATTAAAACACTGTTTCGAATATATGCGAGTTTTACATCCTTTGCAACGCGGAAGTTATTAGTTCTAGAGAAAAAATTAACACGACCTTTATTTTCGGAGAACTGTTCTGTAGATTAATTTTGTACCGGGAAACGTTTTCGCTAGAAGCTGCGATTTTCGAGTTATTCAGGGGAACGAGAAAAAAGACTGACTTTATAACGTCCCCCACTCGCCATCCCCCACGGCATTCCCCGTCGGTAAGGATTTTAGTACGCTGTTCATAGAATTCCCTCCCATTACACTACAAAAATTTGCGACTACACAATTTTTTTCCCCCTACGTTCCTTTCGTTGACTGGTCTGTATTCTCGGGTGGATGCTTGTAATGGCGGCCGCGAGATATTAAAACCGATAAAGGCAAATCACCATTGTATTTTTCCGTGACCTTTTCGTAACTTCTTTGGCGGAAACCAACTGTAACTGGAACTTGCTAGGGCAACCTATTGGTAGAAAGTTTTGCGCTGCGGATTTTGAGTTTATGGATGGCTCGGTTAAGAGGAGGGTAGAGTTTTTGGGCCGACATTGACCTGCCACCGCCTGTGCCGAAGCGCTGATGCGCCTACAAACGCCGGCAAACAGTAACGCGATTACGTGCGCGCTGCGCGCTCCGAATAGCTGCCAACATTCTGGCCGGCAGTTTGTGAGGATGGATTACGGCTTACAAGTCGAGCGCCAGTCTGCAGCGGGATTTAATGCGCATTACGCGGAAAACCCCTTAATAACTACAAAGGGAGAAAACAGTCTACACATCAATGCGCCTGCCACCCGCGTGTTTACTGCCATTTGCTCATTGTCGCTTACAATAAAGTCGGGACGAGGGGAAACAAAACACGTTAAAACACGGAGAAAAAAAGTTATGCCATCCTGACGTTGGAAACAATTCCAGGGATTTTATCAGAAACTCTGGTTCCATCAGTATTTAAAGAGGAGAAATGGAAGCTGTAAAAGCGTTTATTGCAAAAAGTACACAGTAAGTCTATTAGTTGTTCGTCTGTAACGTGACACCACAAATACTTTTAAAATGTTTTATTTCTGACAGATTTCTGGTAGCTATGCCCATTTTCAGTTACATTGATGTTTCGATCACCGGCATGTGGTCTGATCCCGCATTACACAAAATGGTTTGAATATTCAGAGATACTTGATATGTTGCTTCATTAATAAAAATATGCTACTGTGTGTAGCTTTGTTTAGATGTTAGGTGAAACAGCTGTGGGCACTACCATATGTTGCAGTGGATGGCAATTTGTTTTGTTATAGTCCTTATGGCTCCCCAGATCGATGTACAAGCTGTTGAAATGCAAAAAGTACACCCGTTGCAAATTAACCACAGTGGCGCACTTCAAATATTCTTAATGTCGATTTGGGCGTCCAATATATCCTCTACACGCGATGTTTTTGTTTACAATGCAAAGAGTATCCATTAAGCAAAGATATTTCCTGTCCACCAAAAATGGTCCTGTAGAACGACGTTTAATAATAAATAGATTGATAAGACAAGATACACTCCTGGAAATTGAAATAAGAACACCGTGAATTCATTGTCCCAGGAAGGGGAAACTTTATTGACACATTCCTGGGGTCAGATACATCACATGATCACACTGACAGAACCACAGGCACATAGACACAGGCAACAGAGCATGCACAATGTCGGCACTAGTACAGTGTATATCCACCTTTCGCAGCAATGCAGGCTGCTATTCTCCCATGGAGACGATCGTAGAGATGCTGGATGTAGTCCTGTGGAACGGCTTGCCATGCCATTTCCACCTGGCGCCTCAGTTGGACCAGCGTTCGTGCTGGACGTGCAGACCGCGTGAGACGACGCTTCATCCAGTCCCAAACATGCTCAATGGGGGACAGATCCGGAGATCTTGCTGGCCAGGGTAGTTGACTTACACCTTCTAGAGCACGTTGGGTGGCACGGGATACATGCGGACGTGCATTGTCCTGTTGGAACAGCAAGTTCCCTTGCCGGTCTAGGAATGGTAGAACGATGGGTTCGATGACGGTTTGGATGTACCGTGCACTATTCAGTGTCCCCTCGACGATCACCAGTGGTGTACGGCCAGTGTAGGAGATTGCTCCCCACACCATGATGCCGGGTGTTGGCCCTGTGTGCCTCGGTCGTATGCAGTCCTGATTGTGGCGCTCACCTGCACGGCGCCAAACACGCATACGACCATCATTGGCACCAAGGCAGAAGCGACTCTCATCGCTGAAGACGACACGTCTCCATTCGTCCCTCCATTCACGCCTGTCGCGACACCACTGGAGGCGGGCTGCACGATGTTGGGGCGTGAGCGGAAGACGGCCTAACGGTGTGCGGGACCGTAGCCCAGCTTCATGGAGACGGTTGCGAATGGTCCTCGCCGATACCCCAGGAGCAACAGTGTCCCTAATTTGCTGGGAAGTGGCGGTGCGGTCCCCTACGGCACTGCGTAGGATCCTACGGTCTTGGCGTGCATCCGTGCGTCGCTGCGGTCCGGTCCCAGGTCGACGGGCACGTGCACCTTCCGCCGACCACTGGCGACAACATCGATGTACTGTGGAGACCTCACGCCCCACGTGTTGAGCAATTCGGCGGTACGTCCACCCGGCCTCCCGCATGCCCACTATACGCCCTCGCTCAAAGTCCGTCAACTGCACATACGGTTCACGTCCACGCTGTCGCTGCATGCTACCAGTGTTAAAGACTGCGATGGAGCTCCGTATGCCACGGCAAACTGGCTGACACTGACGGCGGCGGTGCACAAATGCTGCGCAGCTAGCGCCATTCGACGGCCAACACCGCGGTTCCTGGTGTGTCCGCTGTGCCGTGCGTGTGATCATTGCTTGTACAGCCCTCTCGCAGTGTCCGGAGCAAGTATGGTGGGTCTGACACACCGGTGTCAATGTGTTCTTTTTTCCATTTCCAGGAGTGTATATGGAGCTTCTGCGCAAAATCAGAGAGGAAATAAATGTGTGGACAACATTGAAAAAATAAAGCGACAGGATGATAAGATGTGCGTTAATGTATCAGAGAATAACTTCCTTGGAGACAGAGCCAGATGTAAAGGGTGAAAGTTGTAGAGGAAGACAGATTGGAGCATGTCAAATAAATAATTGAGGGCATAGGGTGCAAGAGCAGGTTATCAAGGCCGGTTCGAGATATAGTGAGCGTTGCTGATAAGGACTTCCGGTATCAGATTACACAGTTAAGCTCTTTGGTGACTCCTACTCTCTTCCTCCCTCCCCTTCGACGGAACCAAAAGAATTTGATTAAGGTGCTCCGGGAAATCCACCAACAATGGCAACTGTGCGGCAGTGCTCACGTGATATAAAACTGGCGGCAAAGTCGACCCTATCACTCCCAGTCAAATGGAGCACAATAACATGGCTGCAGTCATCTCCCCCATGGACCAATGAGGATCAAGCACAGCCTCCTCTCCCTCGCCATCTTCATCTTTTATAACTAGGACACCTGAGTGGGAGGGATGCACCCTGTATCTGGACAACATTGGGAGAAGATGAGACCATGTTACCAAAATTACGTTAACATCACTTGAACAGTTGGTTGATAACAATATAACGTTATTAGAGGCACTAGCAGAGACCGTACCCTCTCAGATAAGTCATTACTCACATTCTTCCACAATTTTACGTATTTATCCACATTTTCCGTAATTTTTCGTACATTCTAGATTTTAATGCATTTTTACCCATTTCCATACTTTCCACAATATACGTACTTTTCCACATTACTTCGTATTTTTGCAAAATTTTATACACTCTTTTCTTACACCCTCTCCTGTGCCAACTTTTTCATCTCAGACTAGCACGTGCAACCTATGTCATCAGTTGTTTGCTGGAAGTTTTCCAATCAATGCCTTCCTCTAAACTTGTTAACATCAACAGTTCCCTCTAGTACTATTGAAGCTATTCCCCTATGTCTTAACAAATATCCTCTTATCCTCTCCCTTCTTCTGGCCAATGTTTTCCATACATTCCTTTGCTCGCCAATTCTCTGGAGAACCTCCTGATTCCTTACCTTATCAGTCCACATAATTTTGACCATCTTCTGTAGCTACACATTTCAAAAGCTTTTATTCCATTTTGCTCTATTTTACCAACTGTCCACTACCATTCAATGCTCTGCTCCAGAAATTTATTACTCAAATTAAGTCCTACGTTTGATACTAGTAGATTCCACTTGGCTCTGAATGTCCTTTTTTCCTGTGCTAATCTACTTTTTATGCCCTCATTCTACAGTCCGTCATGAGTTATTTTGCTGCATACGAAGCAGAATTTCTTAACTTCATCTACCTCGTCATCACCAAATCTGATATTAATTCCATAAATCAGCAACAGTGATGGCCTTCTGCATCACTACCTGCAACATCATCATCAGTATCCTCACCGTCATTTGGAGCAACAAGTACAAATTAAAGCTCCTGACATGGATAAAATACGTCAAAGTTTCATCAGTTTCTCGTGTAAGTAGGCTGTTTATGTTTTCTTATTGGCAACGTTACGTAGCGCTCTGTATGAAAATCACTGGCTGTGCTGTGTGCAGTCTGCGGCTAGTTTGCATTGTTGTCTGCCATTGTAGTGTTGGGCAGCGGAAGCTGGATGTGAACAGCGCGTAGCGTTGCGCAGTTGGAGGTGAGCCGCAAGCAGTGGTGGATGCGGGGAGAGAAATGGCGGAGATTTGAAATTTGTAATACTGGATATCATGAACTGCTCTATACATTATGACTTTTGAACACTATTGAGGTAAATACATTGTTTGTTCTCTGTTAAAATCTTTCATTTGCTAACTATGCCTATCAGTAGTTAATGCCTTCCGTAGTTTGAATCTTTTACTTAGCTGGCAGTAGTGGCCCTCGCTGTATTGCAGTAGTTCGAGTAACGAAGATTTTTGTGAGGTAAGTAATTTGTAAAACGTATAGGTTAATGTTAGTCAGGGCCATTCTTTTGTAGGGATTTTTGAAAGTCAGATTGCGTTGCGCTAAAAATATAGTGTGTCAGTTTAAGCACAGTCATGTATAATTGTTCAAAGGGGACGTTTCATATTTCGCCCATTAGCCGAGGATACCTCACTGGAATCTTCTGATTTTTTTCTTGTAGTTTGTGTAATTAGTGTAGATTTTGTTTATTGCTAGCGCGTAATTGTAGAGAGAATCTCTTTTGTAGTTGCAGTCTTTCATTGTTGTTGTGGCATGCATGTAGATTTGCACCAAGTATTTCGCAGCTGCGCTTGCGATTAACTAGATATTATTTTCAATGCTATGTTAATGTGTTTTCTTATTTTGCTCTTCAAATTGTGCTTTTCTGTGTTATCGTGTGAAATATTGTGACAATAATGGCGTGTGAAAAACGTAACACTAGGCTCCAAAGTAAACTGTGAAATAATGGTGACGACGAGCGTAGCTTATCAGCACCACTGTGTAATGAATTAACAGACATTCAAAGTAGTAATTTGGTAATTGTGCATAGGGAAATGGAGCGGGCGGCAAATAATGGTGTAGACAGTGAAACAGGTAGTGAACAGGGAAGCATTATCGATCGATCGGTCGGCAACAGCTCGCCTCAGGAATCCGAAATGACAGGACAAAATTTCGCAAATACTGTAGATTCAGGTTTGGGGTCCTCACCGTTTTCTCAAATAAGTCAAGACACATTTTCTGCTTGTCAAAATGTGAATGTTGCCGGTGCAACTTCACTGCCGAAAAGCACTGAGGAACATGTTTCACACACCAGTGCACTGTTATTACAGTTAATGTAACAAATGGGACAAAGGCTTCAAAAGTTAGACACAATGGAACAACACCAGAGACAAACACAGCAACAGTTAGACACAATGGAACAAAATCTTCAAAAGTTAGACACAGTGGAACAAAATCTTAAAAAGTTAGACACAGTGGAACAAAATCTTAAAAAGTTAGACACAATGGAACAAAATCTTGAAAAGTTAGACACCACGCTTGAACAAACACGTGAAGATTTAACTACTGAGTTACATAACATCGAATCGAAATGTCAAAAAGTCTGTAATGACGTAAAAACACAAATTTGTGAGCATTTCCAACCTATTTTTTCGCGTCATGAAAATGCATTACAGAATCACGAAGCAGCCATAAAAGAACTGCAAACTATTGTTCATGAAAATCACACCTTGCAAGCTAAAATTGACTCAGTTGCATCTACCGATTCGGTTACGCAACTTGCAAAAACTCAAGAAAACAAAGGACACAGTAGATACGATTTCAACACAAATGGACACTCTGAAACTTGGTTCAGAAAAACACACTGAGGAAATAAGTACACTATCGGAGAAAGTAGCCGAACTTTCGGATCAGTTCACTAACTTATCTACAAAGGTAGACGATGATCTGAATGACGCAAGACCTGTAGCCATCACTGACACAGAAGACTATGAACTAATTAAGAAATTCAAACAAAATCAGAATCAAATTAATACGCAATACAAAAGAGAAATCCGGGAAGTACAAGATCAGTTGGCACAAGTAATACAAAAATTTCATATTTCAGAGGACACTCGCGCTCCAACACGGGAAGAGGAACTTACAAATACGGAAAAGCCACAAAATAATAACACAGGGCATTTCGGAAATTATGAAAGAAATTGGCAAGGTGCACCGAATTTTGAGATGGAACCGCCGACACGACGTAACAATGACCGATATGCTACTCGCCGACACGATGACTTTGACTATAAGCTGTTCATTACTACACGTAAATTCAAAACGTTTAAGAATTCTGCCGACGACATTCATCCACAAGCGTGGCTCCATCAATTCTCTCATTGTTTTCCTCCCAACTGGTCATTAGAGCACAGGTTAGAATTTATGTGTGGCTACTTGGAGAATGAACCAGTTGTAAGAATGCGATCGGTCATTCACGATTGTCACAGTGAAGGAGATTTTTATCATGCCTTCCTCTCAGCATATTGGTCTCAAGCTACACAAGACCGAGTAAAACATAGCATCATAATGATGAAACATTTCGAACAATCTGAATTTTCCAGTCTTGTGAAATATTTTGAAGACATGTTGCACAAGAATCAGTACCTGTCAAACCCATACAGCCCCTCAGAACTCATCCGCATTTGCTTAATCAAACTGCCTGAACATTTACGACATATTATTTTAGCAGGACGTTGCAAAGACGACATTGAAGCTTTTCAGGAACTGTTACAAGAACTGGAAATTGACACTGACAATCGCGGAACGCGAAAACAGGAGCACAACAATTACAAATCACATCCGTCACAAATCCACGACGACAGAAATAATACACGACAAGGCTATTCTTTCAACATATATCGTGACCAAAACAGACACCACCCATATGACAACCACTGGCAGAGTAATAATAGTTACAGAGAAAGATCGAATTTCCGTACTAATGAATATAACAGAGATTACCATAGAAACAGACAATATGGGAACAAAAACAATTATTATCAAGGGAGACAGAATAACTCCAGATGCAACAGTTCAGCGCGCAGTTATGATTCCGGGAGAAATTCTCCACCACAAGACCGACAAACAAGAAACTATGTAAACTACCGACAAAACGACAGACCTGAATTCCATCAGAACTGGCGGGATTCAAACAGAGCAGGGTACTCTCGACAAGGTGAATTTGTAAAAGTTAGGTCTCCTAATCCCAATAACGACGCACGCCAACAAAGAGATAGCAGACAATGACCCGCACCGCAGGCAGCCACGTGCGCCGGCTGGCTCAGAGAAAAGTAACATAGACGCAAATATTGAGAAAAATTCCAGTATTCTTTACCGACGTATACCGTATGATAATTGCATTCAAGTTGAAACTCGGTGTACTAGGAAGAGTAAAGGTTTACACCACATTTCACATGTAAAACCGTTTATTGAGAGATAATTTGTTTTTTAATTTAGTCTTTGCTATAAAATTTTTCACTTCACGTTACTAGTACTCTTTGTAAGACTTAGAATCTGTTAACATGCAACAATGTTTGAAGTTAAATATCCAATCAAGAACCAAGAGAACTTATTTAAACAGAAATTACGAATGCATTGTTATTGTGAACAGGCAACACAGTGTTATTGTGTGTGTACATTCTTGCTTGTTAGTTGCACGATTACTTAATGACTATAAGGCTTACATACTTAGAACATTTACCAGTACTGCTAATGAGATTTTAATGCAACATTTTGGTTTACTTGAAAATACATTCTGGATTTAAAGTACTTTCTGTGAGACACCAGATGACACAGTGGTTAGTTTATGTGACAGCTACACAATTTTATCACGACGCAACTAATGAGTGACAATTTACAATGTTGCTTTTGCGGTGTATCTGTTTTATATCTGCACAGTTTTTCTGAATTCTTCTGTAAAGTAAAACATGTTTTAATAGTAACTTTTGTGCTATAGCTACAAGGAGACAGCATTTTCCGTAGGACAACAATACGTTACAGCACCGTACTTTCCTCATCACGGCAATAAGCGTAATAACTAAGATATCTATATGTAAAGCATTTCACTTTTGTGTATCATGAGGTAAGTACATTGACTTCTGCAGAACTTAGCTTTCGGAGGACGATACCTACGACACTTCCACAGAGATTATCTTACAACAAGACGCACAGTTTAGCACTACAGTACACGTATTTGAGAGATTAATTTTGTACTTAAAACATTTATTTTTAAAGATATTTGAAGTACAAGATACAAAGGTTTTCCATGATACATTTCATTCCATTGATGTAATCTGTAACACCTGAGGGTACAATTACATTAATCCTCAGGGAGGTACACGCTTACTTTGTGTACCATGTGTTTGGCAAGCACAAGGAGCCCTAGCTAATATGGTATTTGCTTATACAACTTTACACATCGGTACCATATTTCTCTAACACATAAATTACACAGCTATCTGATCATTTAACTGAGAGACAAACATTTTTTTACTACATCAGTGACAGATGTTTACGTAATTACACAGTTGGATAACTTCACACTTATGAAACTGTATTTAGTCTGTACTTTGTGAACTGTTCATATTTTTTCAGAAGCATTGTGATACTATGAGAGCTTTGAATGATGTGTTTGGTATGGGATCACGATTTTTAAAGTACGTTTGAGGCAGATGACACTTTTGACATGAGCAGAGAATTTTTTTTTATTATTGGAGGAAGCTACGACGATTTTGAGAGTTGACTGAGGTGTTATGATGTTATTATTACGATGACTATGTGTATTATGCTGTTGCGGTATGTTTATGATCAATAAGCTGATGCTATCTGAGTTATTTGATTATGCTACGTATCTGTTATGATGAAATATTGAAGAAGTGTCGACGAATAAGGTAAGGAATAATGAGTAGTGTTTAGGGACTCTGGTTTGTGAAAAAGGTTGTTGGAAACCAAGAATCGTACTTTAAGAGTTATGAACTGTATGTAAATGCGTGAATGTATTACAATGCTGACGAAAATTTTTTGGACACTGTTATATCAATAGCATTTTGTTTCTACAGATTTGTAACACAAATTCTTGTCCTGTGAAATATTTTTTATATGAGACTGTCACTGTAGCGGAAACTGCTGTCGTAAATATTTCGGTAAGAAAGTTAAGTGACCCCCTTCACGTAATGCGTCGTGGGCACCCAGCTGTGCGACAGACGCCCGAAAAAAAAAGCCATTAGTGTGTGCCTTTCAGAGGCACAGGTGGAGAAAAACAAAAAAAAAGAGGCCATTATCCTCGCTATTGACATTCCTTTGTAGAAAGCATCGTAAATACGACACCCTCAAACTTGAAAACATGATTACACTGTAGAGTTCTTAATTTATGATATTTACTGAAATGAAATGATGAGAAACATTTCATGTCTATTGCCTTGCTAGTTGAAAGATTGTTTATTGCGTTATGAAATGCCGTATGGCTATTGAATGACGTTTCACGCCTTGCTTTGCCTATTTTGTTTAATATCTAGTTCCTAGCTGCACTGCAGCATTGGTTAAAATAAAATTTTATAGATGTACTAATATAAATATTTTATGCCTACAGATCCAGTAAATAACCATTTTAAAATCTACTTCAAAAAAACGAGGGAGTACAAAAAGACATTTCCCTTCACAGGAATTGCATACATAATTTTTGTCAATGACTGGGTAACTTATTTAGTAGTGTAAATTAAGGTGATGCATCACCCTAGTGTTAAGATGTGACATAGGTGTTAAACATGGCCATTTTTACTGTAATATTTTTCTGCTTGAGCTTTGTCATGTTTAGATATAAGTTATTGCATTTGCTGCTGCTGTTTGCCAGGCATAATGTTACTGAATTTGACTTTGTATTACGCTGTTAAGCCAGTTTTACTACGGATTTATTTTTCTTGTTTGCTGCACAGTGCCTTATATTAGTTGTAATATTGCAATTGCTTTGCCAATTTCCATTTTTTTGTCATTGCTGTTTGTGTTCACTGTCTTGTGCTGCTGCATTGCCTCGTCCCTTAGTTTAGCATCTGAGCTCAGTAGATTTAAGTTAGCTTAAGATGGGGTAGACCATATAAGAGAACAAGTTGTGATGAATTGGAAGAAATACATTGAGAAGCTATAAGAAAATGGTTTGGCCAAAACAGTATTTTGAAAGAGGATATGAACCAAAAAAGTAGGGTATGGGGACAACAGGTTTAGGTAGGATTTTCTTGGAAATAAATGATGAAGTAAGATAATGGAAAATAAATAATGAGGTAAGAAATATGTGAACATATAAATACAGAAAGCATGCTTGAATAGGATTTTTTTGCTGGAAACAAATGTTGAAATAAGACGAAAGATCTATGGAATGAAGTTTTGGGTTGGACTGCAGTACCAAATGTTACACTGAAAACAAACCCTGTCCTTTCCTTTTGTGTTATCCCACTATGTGTTTGTGTACCCTTGTGTATTTGTTTTCTTCCTGTCTCTGTGTAGTTTCATAGAATTTTTTCTTCTTCTAATAATAAGCTACATTCACTATGATGAGGAATACTATTATCCTCAAATATAATTGGCATTAATAATATGTTATTTACCTTGTAAATATGCTAAGACATTATTTATTCTGTTTTGTTTTAATGCTTATGTGTAAAGTTGATGTTTCAAAAGTTATTCTGATCTTTTATGTATTTACTTATCTCATAATTCCTGTAACACTGATGTATATGTTTATTTCTATTATTTTGTAAAGCCTGTATTACTACAAATGTTATCTGTATTATTATGTTTTTAATGACGTATTTTGTACCTTTGTTATTGTATTCTTATGTTATAAAATCGTAATTGCCAGCAGTTCATCAAATTAAGTAACTTGTAAGTTCCATTTCACTGCACACGTTTCTGTTGGTCATACTATATGGACAATATGTGAGAAGTAGGGACTGTTAGTGTTTGCACGTGTGTTAATAATTCAGCTAGGGACTGGATAACAGCATTGCTGGTTTTAAGGACAATTCTAAAAACTTTGTGAGTGCACAAGTGGTGGTTATGGACTTGCTATATTATCTGCAAGACTCTTCAATGGTGGTTGTGCACCTGCACAGTCACAACAGATGGCTGCTGGCCATCTCTACAAGGACTACAGTGGGTCTGCATCTTTGATGACCCACCAATACAATTATTTCTACAAGGACTACAGTGGGTCTACACCTTTGATGACTCACCAATACCATTATTTCTACAAGGACTACAGTGGGTCTGCACCTCTGGTGGCCCACCAATATTCTTCAAAACGTCGAATGACTCTGCTGTGGGTTTGCTCTGTTGTGGCCCATTACCTGTCAGCATGTCAAGAGTCAGCATTGTCTTTCTGTTGGAAGGACAACACTACTTCTTCAAGACTGCATGGAAATCCACTACTTCCGTGTGCATTTTCTTTTACTGCTCAGACTTTGAGAAAAACACTGCAATTTTACTGTGATGAACAATCTGGACTGTCTTTATGGACTGTGAGAAAATTTTAGCTTTTGACCAACATTTTATCAATAAGTGTGTGCATTTGATATCTTTGTTATTGTAATTATGAAAAATTTTATCAAATCATTATTGGCCACTGCCCAAAACAATTTGTAAAATTTTTTGTGGGGGAGCATGGGGGCTATGTAAGTAGGCTGTTTATGTTTTCTTATTGGCAACGTTACGTAGCGCTCTGTATGAAAATCACTGGCTGTGCTGTGTGCAGTCTGCGGCTAGTTTGCATTGTTGTCTGCCATTGTAGTGTTGGGCAG
Source organism: Schistocerca nitens (assembly GCF_023898315.1). Classification (NCBI taxonomy): domain Eukaryota; kingdom Metazoa; phylum Arthropoda; class Insecta; order Orthoptera; family Acrididae; genus Schistocerca; species Schistocerca nitens. Next base: position 107,316,900 of record NC_064623.1, read on the forward strand.
CGGAAGCTGGATGTGAACAGCGCGTAGCGTTGTGCAGTTGGAGGTGAGCCGCCAGCAGTGGTGGATGTGGGGAGAGAAATGGCGGAGATTTGAAATTTGTAATACTGGATATCATGAACTGCTCTATACATTATGACTTTTGAACACTATTGAGGTAAATACATTGTTTGTTCTCTATTAAAATCTTTCATTTGCTAACTATGCCTAACAGTAGTTAATGCCTTCCGTAGTTTGAATCTTTTAATTAGCTGGCAGTAGTGGCCCTCGCTGTATTGCAGTAGTTCGAGTAACGAAGATTTTTGTGAGGTAAGTGATATGTAAAACGTATAGGTTAATGTTAGTCAGGGTCATTCTTTTGTAGGGATTTTTGAAAGTCAGATTGCGTTGCGCTAAAAATATAGTGTGTCAGTTTAAGCACAGTCATGTATAATTGTTCAAAGGGGACGTTTCACTCGATCTTCTCATTCCTGCTACTTCTCATTACTTTCGCCTTTTTTCAATTGTTCTTCCGTCTTTAGGGGCAGTTTCCCACTCCGTGACAAGAGCCCTGAACCTCTATCCGCTCCTCTGCCTTCTTTGACAAGCCCATTGGCAGAATTAGGGTGCCTTCTATGCCGGAAGCCTTTGCCCACCATTTCTGATGATTTAGGCTGCCATTATTAAAGATTTTTATTCAAAATTTAAGTGTTGGATGGGTTCTAACCTGGAACTGAGGACGCTTTGATTACTAATCAAAGACGCTACCCCTAGAAGTAATAATTGCTTATTTTTGCTGCACTCTAGCCATTGCCTAGTCTCATTTGTGTACGGATAGGACTATGTATTTACGAGTCTTATAGTGTCGTCACGCAATATCACTGCGGGAATTACATGTCTTTTTATCCCACCGGGACCGGTCGGTGTGGCCGAGCGGTTCTAGGCGCTTCAGTCTGGAACCGCGCTACCGCTATGGTCGCAGGTTCGAATCCTGCCTCGGGCATGGATGTGTGTGATGTCCATAGTTATTTAGGGTTAAGTAGATTTTAAGTTCTTGGGGACTGATGACCTCATATGTTAAGTCCCATAGTGCTCAAAGCCATTTGAACCATTTGAGCCATCCCACCTCGGAGTCCTGGCAGTTCTCGTCCACAGTCAGTATGTTTACAGCATTGTATTTACCGTTACATGTCTTATACAATGACTATAAACTGATTACATTGCGTGGTTTATTTGTATAAATATCGTTTAGTGGCAGGTTAACAGTAATACCTTAAATGTCACTATTAAACCATTTGTATAAATGCGTTGTTACTCATTATTAATGCCCAGATAGGTTTCGTAGCAAAATTAGATTTTTTTGCCTGCAGTGGGGTAGCTGCCCAGCCTGTGTCTTTCAGAAATTGTGTGTGGTATCGTCCAGAGATCATGGTGCCACACCACAGTCGGCAATGTGCATCGATAACGTAGACATAGATCGTGTCTCACTGTAATCCAGAACGACGAATGAGACAGGCTAAAACAGACACAACTTCTCTCTCAGCACAAGAGTGCCCTCGCAAAGAGGTCAATATAAAAGCGAGCTTGGAACCTCTTTGCCCCAGTCTGCGACAGCTGAGGCAGTCAGTATCCTTGAGTAGGAGTAAAGAGTTATTCAAGTCTCAGATGGAAATGTGCTTTTTTAAATGCTGAACATTGTGCTTCAAGAGAACAGTTTGTTAATTATGCGACAAGTGATGAATTAATAGTGAATGCCAGATGTAAATTATCAAGGACTCCTGTGACAAAGGATCGTATCAAGTTAAGTAAATCTCTTTACCATTCATATAATAAAGTAAACTAATATCTCATATATTGAAGTTCTGATGAGCCATTTCCCAGAGCAATCAATGAGCCTATAGTTGTGGCCCGGTAAACATACTTTCATCTGGTCATAACACTATGGATCAGTCGAAGCTAAGCTAATAGCGATGGCAACATTCGAATTTTCTTGTAATTAATATACAAGCATTATACACTGAGGAGCCAAAGAAACTGGTACACATGCATAATATCGTGTAGGACCCCCGCGAGCACGCAGAAGTGCCCCAACATGACGTGGCATGGACTCGACTAATGTCTGAAGTAGTGCTGGAGGGAGCTGACACGATGAATCTTGCAGGGCTCTCCATAAATCCGTAAGAACACGAGGGAGTGCAGATCTCTTCTGAACAGCACGTTCCACGGCATCCCAGATATGCTCAATAATGTTCATGTCTGGGGAATTTTGTGGCCAGCGGAAGTGTTTAACCTCAGAAGAGTGCTCCTGGAGCCACTCTGTAGCAATTTTGGACGTGTGGGATGTCGCATTGTCCTTCTGGAATTGCCCAAGTCTGTCGGAATGCACACTGGACATAAATGGATGCAGGAGATCAGACAGGATGCTTACGTGCATTTCACCTGCCAGAGTAGTATCTAAACGTATCAGGAGTCCCATACCACTCCAAGTGCAACACGCTCTACATCATTACAGAGCCTCAACCATCTTGAACAGTTCTCGGCTGACATGCAAGGTCCATGGATTCATGGTGATTTCTCCATATCCGTGCACGTGCATCCGATCGATACAATTCGAAACGAGACTCGTCCGACTACGCAACTTGTTTCCAGTCATCAACAGTCCAATGTCGGTGTTGACGGGCCCAGGCGCGGCCGCGGTGGCCCAGCGGTTCTAGGCGCTTCAGTCCGTAATCGCGCGACTGCTACGGTAGCAGGTTCGAATCACGTTTGAACCATTTGAAGCGTAAGGCTTTGTTTCGCGCACTCACCAAGGGTACACGGGAGGGCCTTCGGCTCCGAAAGCCCTTATCGATGATGTTCCGTTGAATGGTTGGCACGCTGACATTTGTTGGCGGTCCAGCACTGAAATCTGCAGCAAATTGCGGAAGGGTCGACTTCGGTCAAGTTGAACGATTCTCTTGAGTCGTCGTTGGTCCGTTCTTGCAGGATCTCTTTCCGGCCGTTTAATGTTTTACCGGATTCCTGATATTCACAGTACAATCGTGAAATGGTCGTACGGGAAAATCCCAGCTTCACCGCTGCCTCGTAGATGCTGTGTCCCATCGCTCGTGCGCCGACTGTAACACCACGTTCAAACTCACTTTAACCTTTATAACCTGCCGTTGCGGCAGCAGTAGCCGATCTAACAACTGCGCCAGACACTTGTCTTATGTAGGCGTAGGCGACTGCAGCGCCGTATTCTGCCTCTTTACATACCTCTGCATTTGAATACGTATGCCTATACCAGTTTCTTTTGCGCTTCAGTGTAGCAATGTCACAAATACTAATAATACTCCAGGGTTTGTGTTGCTTAGATATCCCAGTTATAATTACAAGCTTTCATTGCATCTGGCAGTTTTGTCTGGCTGAAAATGAGGACACCTACGACACGCATAAACTCAAGTTTTGAAAGCGTGATGGTTGGAGGGGAATAGGGGCAGTTTGTTTTTTATTGGTCCAGAGGGAGAGGCGATAAGGGAAGGGGCAGTGCTTGGCACTTAAACTGTTAGCAAAATTTATGTGCAAAGGTGTCCGCAGGTGTCTGTAGAGTTTCTTTGCTTAACCTGTAGATGTCAACGAGTTACGACTGGCTTACTGTGGCCGGAAGCTGCGTCGTTGAATTGGTGATTTCGTAGTAGCGGTTCCTTTTGCGTCAGCCTCCAGGACGGGCACATGCATTTTTAATAAATAATCCAAATTTCTCTCCAATGTCTGAGTAGTCCGCTGAATTACAGGCCTATATCACTAACGTCGCTTTGCAGTAGGGTTTTAGAACATATACTGTATTCGAACATTATGAAGTACCTCGAAGAAAACGATTTATTGACATATAGTCAGCACGGATTCAGAAAATATCGTTCTTATGAAACACAACTAGCTCTTTATACTCATGAAGTAATAAGTGCTATCGACGGGGGATGTCAAATTGATTCCATACTTTTAGATTTCCAGAAGGCTTTCGACACCGTTCCTCACAAGCGTCTTCTAACCAAACTGCGTGCCTACGGAGTATCGCCTCAATTGTGCGACTGGATTCGTGATTTCCTGTCAGAAAGGTAACAGTTCCTAGTAATAGACGGAAAGTCATCGAGTAAAACATATCCGGCGTTCCCCAAGGAAGTGTTATAGGCCCTCTATTGTTCCTGATCTATATTAACGACATACGAGACAATCTGAGTAGCAGTCTTAGATTGTTTGCAGATGATGCTGTCATTTACCGTCTTGTAAAGTCACCAGATGATCAAAGCGACTTGCAAAATGATTTAGATAAGATATCTGTATGGTGCGAAAAGTGGCAATTGACCCTGAATAAAGAAAAGAGCGAAGTTATTCACATGAGTAATAAAAGAAATCAGCTAAATTTCGATTACGCGATAAGTCACACAAATCTGAGGGCTCTAAATTCAACTAAATACTTAGGGATTACAATTACAAACAATCTAAATTGGAACGATCACATAGATAATATTGTGGGTAGAGCAAACTAAAGACTGCGATTCATTGTCAGAACACTTAGAAGGTGCAACAGGCCTACCAAAGAGACTGCTTACACTACGCTTGTCCGCCCTATTCTGGAGTACTGCTGTGCGGTGTGGGATCCGCATTAGGTGGGACTGACGAATGACATCGAAAAAGTACAAAGAAGGGCAGCTCGTTTTGTATTATCGCGAAATAGGGGAGATAGTGTCACAGACATGGTAATGAATTGGAATGGCAATCATTAAAACAAAGGAGTTTTTCGTTGCGACGGGACCTTCTCATGAAATTTCAATCACCAGTTTTCTCTTCCGATTGCGAAAACATTTTGCTGGCACCCACCTGCGTAGGGAGAAATGATCATCACGATAAAATAAGAGAAATCAGAGCTCGCGTGGAAAATTTTAAGTGCTCGTTTTTCCCGGGTGCCGTTTGAGAGCGGAACGGTAGAGAGACAGCATGAAGATGATTCACTGAACCCTCTGCCAGGCACTTTATTGTGAATAGCAGAGTAAACACGTAGATGTAGATGGTGTGGTATAGTATTGGGCAGACATGCGAAGCGCACTCATTCACGACCAAGGACTCAGTGCTCACCTACTAGCATCTCACTGGGACCGTTCGACCTGCATTATGTGGGGAGGAGTGACTTCCCCGTAGTCTAAGTGTGTACCTGTTGCAGTCTTTGATATCTCCACCGACATGCTGGGGACAGTTTGTCGTTATTCGCGTGGGAGATGCCTCACATGATGCAGCAACAGTGTATTCTGTATTAGCCACAAGGCCAGAGATCATTACACTTATAATTATGCATATTTCTCTGTCATTTCTAGTTTGGTGTTTGCCACTATACAACACACGTCGGAGTGCGAAGGGGTGAGCTACTTTGCAGGTGACGTGCTTTTTGCTTGCGTGGTTGCAGTTACTGGTCGGCCCTCTCCCCAGCTGAGTATTTTGGAGCGCTGGCCTATACACGCAGAGCATCTTTGGTTGGAAGCATCAGAATTTTACTGTAATGTCACACAATCTAGTAACGTGGTAGTGGCTAAGTAAGGGGTTTATCTATCACAGTATGGTATTTCCTATGCATGCACAGTGTGTACACTCCTGGAAATTGAAATAAGAACACCGTGAATTCATTGTCCCAGGAAGGGGAAACTTTATTGACACATTCCTGGGGTCAGATACATCACATGATCACACTGACAGAACCACAGGCACATAGACACAGGCAACAGAGCATGCACAATGTCGGCACTAGTACAGTGTATATCCACCTTTCGCAGCAATGCAGGCTGCTATTCTCCCATGGAGACGATCGTAGAGATGCTGGATGTAGTCCTGTGGAACGGCTTGCCATGCCATTTCCACCTGGCGCCTCAGTTGGACCAGCGTTCGTGCTGGACGTGCAGACCGCGTGAGACGACGCTTCATCCAGTCCCAAACATGCTCAATGGGGGACAGATCCGGAGATCTTGCTGGCCAGGGTAGTTGACTTACACCTTCTAGAGCACGTTGGGTGGCACGGGATACATGCGGACGTGCATTGTCCTGTTGGAACAGCAAGTTCCCTTGCCGGTCTAGGAATGGTAGAACGATGGGTTCGATGACGGTTTGGATGTACCGTGCACTATTCAGTGTCCCCTCGACGATCACCAGTGGTGTACGGCCAGTGTAGGAGATCGCTCCCCACACCATGATGCCGGGTGTTGGCCCTGTGTGCCTCGGTCGTATGCAGTCCTGATTGTGGCGCTCACCTGCACGGCGCCAAACACGCATACGACCATCATTGGCACCAAGGCAGAAGCGACTCTCATCGCTGAAGACGACACGTCTCCATTCGTCCCTCCATTCACGCCTGTCGCGACACCACTGGAGGCGGGCTGCACGATGTTGGGGCGTGAGCGGAAGACGGCCTAACGGTGTGCGGGACCGTAGCCCAGCTTCATGGAGACGGTTGCGAATGGTCCTCGCCGATACCCCAGGAGCAACAGTGTCCCTAATTTGCTGGGAAGTGGCGGTGCGGTCCCCTACGGCACTGCGTAGGATCCTACGGTCTTGGCGTGCATCCGTGCGTCGCTGCGGTCCGGTCCCAGGTCGACGGGCACGTGCACCTTCCGCCGACCACTGGCGACAACATCGATGTACTGTGGAGACCTCACGCCCCACGTGTTGAGCAATTCGGCGGTACGTCCACCCGGCCTCCCGCATGCCCACTATACGCCCTCGCTCAAAGTCCGTCAACTGCACATACGGTTCACGTCCACGCTGTCGCGGCATGCTACCAGTGTTAAAGACTGCGATGGAGCTCCGTATGCCACGGCAAACTGGCTGACACTGACGGCGGCGGTGCACAAATGCTGCGCAGCTAGCGCCATTCGACGGCCAACACCGCGGTTCCTGGTGTGTCCGCTGTGCCGTGCGTGTGATCATTGCTTGTACAGCCCTCTCGCAGTGTCCGGAGCAAGTATGGTGGGTCTGACACATCGGTGTCAATGTGTTCTTTTTTCCATTTCCAGGAGTGTATTTCCTATAGGCCGGCCGTTGTGGCCGTGATGTTCTAGGCGCTTCAGTCTGGAACCGCGAGACCGCTACGGTCGCAGGTTCGAATCCAGCCTCGGGCATGGATGTGTGTGATGTCCTTAGGTTAGTTAGGTTTAAGTAGTTCTAAGTTCTAGGGGACTGATGACCTTAGATGTTAAGTCCCATAGTGCTCAGAGCCATTTGAACCATTTTTTTATTTCCTATACATGCAGCATCTTTGGTTGGTAATCGGTAGCGCTTATAGAATTTGCTATGACGCTGTTAAAACGATGTGACGCCATTGTTTCTAGCAACATGTTCGTTTCTAACACATACACTATGAACTCATGCACACACACACTAGTAACAAAGTGGTGGCTTAGGAACACCAAATACGAGTAAAATGGGACCATACTGCGTTGTGACTGACTGATAGCACTATAATGTCAACGCGACATTGACGCGATGTTGACTCGACGTCTGGAGCAGTGGAATGGACTTTTCATCTCCGAATACATACTGTGATCTACATAAATCTGAATCCGCTTACTGCATTCATGCCCAGGCCTCCCTCTACAACTTTTACTTTTCATACTTCGCTCCAATATCCAATTGTCGGTAACTACATGCATTCGGATGTATTTTAAGTTCTCCTGCAGCATCAAGTTTAAAAAACTACTGCGTCTTGTCTGAAGCGTTTATCGCCACTTTACAGTTCCGTTTAAGGCTTTATGCAAATATCTTCAGAAAAAAATGCCTACACTTCAGTTTCTATTCGATATTACAAGATTTCTCTTTTCTAGAAACACTTACATTGCTGTTGCGAGTCTACATTCTATATCTTCTGTTGTTCGGCCGTCGTCAGTTACTTTGCTGCCCGAATGGCCAAACACATCTCCAGCTTTTAGTGTCTCCTTTCCTAATCTAATTACTTCAGCATCGCCTGATTTAATTCGACTACATTCCAAACTAGCGCTTTACTTTTCTTAATACTCATCCCGTAACTTCTCTGAAGGCACTCTCCATTCCGTCCAGCTTTTCTGCCAAGTTCTTTGCTTGCCTGTCGGAATTACAACGTCATCAGAAAAAACCTCAAAGATGTTTTTTTTTCTGAACCCTAATTCCTTTCATACATTTCTCCTTTGTTTCCTTCACAACTTAGCCAATGTACAAATTAAATAACATATGGGATAGCTTTCGCGGGGGAAGCGAAATTTCATCCACTGCTTCATGCTATGACCTAACTATCCCATTCAAAAAATCTTCTTTGCTGTCTCTGAAAAAATTACAAAGCCATTATCAACCGTCATGTTTTTAATTCTTCTCACCGAATTCTAATTATTTTTCCAAATTTGACCCTGCTTTCCTACACTGCTTCTTCAGCAACGAAACAGTGTAACACCGGGGACACGCTACAGCACCTTCGCGCCCTCTTCTCAGCTTCCGCTTCAAGTCCATCAGCTACAAATGGACTCTCTGCTACCTTTACCTTTCCTGAAGCCAAAATGATCGTCATCCAACAGATACTCAAGTTTTTGTTAAATTCTCATGTGTGTTATTCTTCCCAGCAACTTAGATGTGTGACCTGTTAAGCTGATTATGCGATAATTCTCACACTTGTCAGCTTTTACTATCATCGGAATTGTGTGGATGATTTTTTTTCCAGAAGTGTAACGGTATAAAACCAGTCTCACACATTCTATATACCAATATGAATAGTCGCTGTGCTATCACTACCCCCAATGATCCTTGAAAATCAGATGGAATGCTATCTGTCCGTTCTGCATTATTTGACCTTAAGTCGTCCAGAGCTCTTTTAAATTCTGATACTGGATCCCCGATCTCTTTCCTGTGGACTCCTCTTTCTTCTTGGTTCACGTCATCAAACAACTCCCCCTCCTCATAGCGGCATTTCATGTACTCGTTCATCCATCCGCTCTTTTTCCTGTATTTAACACTCTTAATGTTACCACCCTTGCTTTTGATTTCACCAAAGCTTATTTTCACTATTCTGTATGCTGAGGCAATACTTCTAACAATCATTCCTTACTCGATTTCTTCACATGTGTCATGTAGGCACTTTGCCTTAGTTTCCCTGCGTTTCCTGTTTATCTCATTCCTAAGAGACTTGTATTTCTCTATTCCTGAATTTTCGTGAACATTTTTGTATTTCCTTCTTCAACTGATGTATTTCTTATCTTACCCATGGTTTCTTAGCAGTTACCTTCTTTGCATCTACATTTTTCTTTCCACTTTCTGTGATTTCCCTTTTAAGGAAAAAATGGTTCAAATGGCTCTGAGCACTATGGGACTTAACAGCTATGGTCATCAGTCCCCTAGAACTTAGAACTACTTAAACCTAACTAACCTAAGGACAACACACAACACCCAGTCATCACGTCCCTTTTAAGAGCTATCTATTCCTTTCCAACCGAACGTCCTACTGGGCTATTCAGTATCACAGTATCTATAGCCTCAGAGAACCCTTTCATCCTTTAGTATTTCCGTATTCCACTTCATTCCTCATTATTTCTTCCTGACTACACTCTTAAACTTAAGCCAACTCTTTATCATTCTTGCGTTGTGATCTGCGTATATATCTGCTCGTGGTTCCTCCTTACAATCTAATAACAGATTTTTGAATCTCTACCCGATTAAGATGTAATTTAATTGGAATCTCCCTGTATCTCTCGTACTTTTCCAAATATACCACCTCCTCTTGTGATTCTTGAACAGAGTGTTCTCTATTACTAGCTGAAATTTATTGCAGAACTCGTTTAGTGTTTTTCTCCCATTGCTAGGACCAAGCCCATATTGTCCCGTAATCCTTTCTTCTACATCTTCCCCTATAACCGCATTCCGATCCTCCATTACTATTAGATTGGTTGGTTGTTTGTTTGTGGGAAGAGACCAAACAGCGAGGTCATCGGTCTCATCGGATTAGGGAAGGATGGGGAAGGAAGTCGACCGTGCCCTTTCAAAGGAACCATCTCAGCATTTTCCTGGAGCAATTTAGGGAAATCACGGAAAACTTAAATCAGGATGGCTGAACGCGGGATTGAACCGTCGTCCTCCCGAATGCGAGTCCAGTGTGCTACCACTGCGCCACCTCGCTCGGTATTACTATTAGATTTTTCATCACCCTTTACGTACTGAATTACAGGTTCAATAACCTCGTATACTTTCCTTGTCTCTTTTTCTTCTGCTTGCTACATCGGCATCTATACCATAATTATTGTTGTAGGTACTGATTTGCTGTCGATTCTGATGAGAACAGCTCTTTCACTAAACTGTTCACAGTAGCTCACTCTCTGCGCTACCTTCCCATTCATACAGAGTCGTTCTCCCTTTACGTCATTTTCTGCTGGTGTTGATATTACACTTTACTCGTCTGACCAAAAACTATACATTCCAGACTCATATACCTGCTGGTGAGGGAATCGAAGACATATCCCAAGAATTTTATTGCGTAGGAGCCATGATTGAACTAACATGGACGTAGGAACACTCGAGATCGGACACATGATCACCAGAATGGGAGCCCATGGTTTCCACCACCTTATTTGCAACAAGACGCCATATCATGAACCAAACGCAACTTGTGAGTGTAAACTGTGTCATCGAATATGCAAACGTTACATATAGATCTCTGTACCGAAAGGACACAGTCGATAAGTGTCTATGAAAAACACAATCTGAGAAATTTCTAGTTTCGTCTACTATTATAATCGTACTTCGAATCAGTATCGCTATTTGACTGCAATAAATGTATTATTATGAATGAGCATTTTCTGGTATCGCTCAGAGAGAATGTAAATGCCTTTAATACGGTGATGTATATGGAAAAGGAAGTTCTAGAGACCAGAATACTTCGACCCCGTCTGTAGTCTGAGTTTTCATGTCTTGTTTTTTTTTTCCCGTCTAGAGAAGTAGTGTCGGCGTGGTCTGAAGATTTAGTGCCGACCCTGCGGAAACACTGTGACACGAGATAGGGCGCTGGCGCAGGAACACGTAATTTCCTGCGGTCGCAAGTTTTCTGCAGAGGCAGTGGCCAGTAGCTAGCAGCCAGTCGGTAGACGGTGGTAGCCCGCAGGCTGTGGGACGATTTTCACTGTCGCCAGCAGAGTCGTAAATAAATCTAAATCTGGAGAAAACTGTGATATGTATCTGCGGGCAGGAGTTGGGCAAAAATATAGATAATTTTTTTGAACGCCAAGATAGCTTGATTTTAAGATCTTGATTCAAATTACTAGTTCTGACAGAATCGTGCTGTCATCTTCAGATTGACATTCTACTGTATGAAACGAAAATAGGTAATCGGTAATCTGCACAACCATTTTTTGGGATGACCCAAATTTTACAAGAACTTTTGCTTTTTCCTTTATTGTTATTTCATACTCCTGCCCCATGTGGGAAGGAGTGGGGTGGCAGTGGCACAATTCGCCGCTCTTCAGACAAGAGACTACATAAAACAACGCAGGAGAATGGTACATACATAAAATATGGGGATAAAAGATGCAGTTTATGTATGAGAAGGGGAAGGAATGGGAGTTAAAATATATAAAGAAAGGGGTAGTTTCACGCACGTTTACATAAAATCAACATATAATTAAAGTGACACTCGATGAAGACGTGGCACATAAACACTGGTAGCCCGAAGAGCACAATTATAGAATGAGATTTTCACTCTACAGCGAAGTGTGCGCTGATATGAAACTTCCTGGCAGATTAAAACTGTGTGCCGGACCGAGACTCAAACTCGGGACCTTTGCCTTTCGCGGGTTCGGCACACAGTTTTAATCTGCCAGGAAGTTTCTTAGCACAATTGTAAATGGCTTTCACAGTCATGAGAGCCACATGGGACGACGACACTAAACACACACTGCACTGGTATTACATACATGGCGAGCACCAAAACACGACAGCTTAACTGGAATAAAATCGGAAGGACCTGCCAAGGGAGGGGAGGTCAGAGAGGAGGGAGAGAGAAAAGACAGAAGGGTGGTTAGCGGAGAAGGGGGGCAGGAAGGGGGGAGAGCTGGTAGCATGCCAAGGGGCAGCAGAGAGGGAGGGTGGGGATGGAGCAGCCTAGAAGGAGAAGTGAGAAAGACAGGAGGGTAGTAGGGAGAAAACAGCAGAGGGGGGGAGGAGAGGGAGCCCAAGGGAGGGGTAGAGAAGGGTCAGAGTTTGAAGGGAGGATAATTATCAGTGTGAAGCACATCATTCAGGATGGGGAGACATTGGGAGTTCCTTTGGGAGAGGAGGTGGAGGGTGTGGAGATGGGGTGGGAGACATCAGTAAAGGTGCGGCAACAGGCACAGAGTGGAGAGGAAAGGAGACACCAGGGGGTAAGGGGGATTGAGGCAGTGGTTGGTGTAGAGGATAAAGATGTGTTCAAGGAAAAGGAGGAAAAAGGGATTGAGGTCATAGAGGATCCTCATGGGGGATGGGAGACAGATACAGAAAGTGAAACAGAGCACATGGCGTTCTAGGATTTGGAGGGTTACAGAATTTAGGAGGGGCAGAGATCCAGGGGACACTGGTGTAAAAAAGGATGGGACAGATCAAGAATTTGTAGGCATGAAGGATTGTTGAAGGATGCAGTCCCCATGTCCAGCCAAACAGGCGATTCAGGAGGTGATGTCTATGGTGGGCTTTCTGTTGGATGATAAAATGGGGAGTCGAGATGAGGTTGTGGTCAAGGATGAAGACAAGGTATTTCAGGATGGGGGTAAGTTGCACAGAGTGGTCATAGATGGTGAGGTAGAAAACATAGAGCCAGAAGGAGTGGTGGTACATGCTATAACGATTGCCTCGTTTTTCGAAGGATTGATTCGAAGGGGCCATTAGTTGCGCCAAGTGGTAAACTGGTTTAGGTGGGTTTGGAGGGAGCAGTTAGACCGTTGAAGGGTAGGATGGAGGGCAGGGAAGCCAGTGTCATCAGCATAATGAAGGAGAAGCATGGGTGGGAATGGTTTGGGCGTATCAGTGGTGTACAGGAGATATAGGACAGGAGAAAGGATGGAGCCCTGGTGCACACCTGCAGTAGGGTAGAAGATACGGGAATTGATATTACGAACAGTGACACAAGAAGGACGGTGGGAGAGGAAGGAGGCCCAGAGACAGAGGGAATTGATACGAAGGGCGAAGGTCAGGAACTCGAGAAGGAGCCCCTTAATGACAGACATGGTCATCGGCGTTCTGGAGGTGAAAGGGAACAGCAGAGCGACGGGAGTTAAGTTGGAGGGAGAGGAGATGGCTGAGATTAAGGAGCTGGTTGTCGGCGGAGAAAGAGGGCCGGAAACCACCCTGGGTAAGAGCGAGGAAGTGGTGTTGAGTTAGGTGGTGATGGATATGGTAGGAGAGAATGGACTCGAATTTCTTACTGAGCGTGGAAGTGAAGCAGATGGGGCGATAGGACGAGGTTTCAGAAGGGGGTTTGTTAGGTTTAAGAAACAACAAAAGCTTTTACATGCTTTTGCTTATATGTTTACGTACACGTGTCGCCGACAGTTTGAGAAAGTGTAAATGCATTAAATAACTCTACGTTTGTTACATGGTTTGTCATTTAGGAAACAGAACGATCCCAGATGGCTTCTCAAACGAATAAAAGGTAAAATTACAACACCCATAAGACTAATAAAGTTAAAACTACACGCCATGTCGACGACCTCATGTCGACTAAACAGGGACTAAACAGGGACGTCACAAAGCCTGTGGACTTGCCATGTAGACGTCAGGTGGCGCCTTTGTATTAACCGGCGATATATTGACAAATATTGAAATTAGTCTCATTAAAATTTTTAAACAATTTAAAAAAGCATTTTATTTACTATAGGAATTACAAAGGTAAATCTTTACGTCTGATTCGTACACAAAGATATGGCGCATTTCACCAATACAAATTACATGTATTGAAAAACGTAATTGTCATGAAAATTTGTAATCCTCCTAGACCGTCATGATGTGTTACAGGGCGCTCAGTACACCACAAAAGCCGATGAGCTCACTCACGGTACACTACGATATTTTTATTTATACCCTGCACAAACCATTCATTAATCCATCCAAGACTAGTCATACAAAAAAGTACACACCGTAGAACAATAAATCCCAAAATCAGGGGAGGGGGTAGGAGGATGGTGGATGCGGGGCCGTCGGAGAGGGGAGAATGGGTGGAGGGGGAGGGGGATTGGGGGAAGTGGTAGAAGAGGGGGGGAGAAGTAAGATAATGAGAGAAGGGCGGGAGGGAAGGGAAAAGAATCCTAGAGGGTTAGGGAAATGTGTAGGGAAATGGAGTGGAAAGAAGAAGGGTGGGAAGAAAAAGGGAGAGGTGGGGTGCTACATGGTTAAAAGTTATATGTTATGACAAGAATAACATTTGCTTGCCAATTGAAACATGTTTCTAAAGATCAATAGTTCAAATATGGTGCTTAACAGGAAATAATGATATACTTACGCTATAGTGTGTATGAAATAACATAATCAAAAGAGCAGGATAAAAACTAAGTTGAATCTAATCTAAGCAGACTAACAGTTCTATTGTGGTAACTGTCGCAGTCACCTAGGCTCAGGGACGGGCCCGAGGTATATAGGTGTACGGTAAGATGGTAAGAGTTAGTAATGAGCATATTTTGATGAACCAGTGACAATACTATGGTGAACAGACTGCTCAATATGCTAACATAACCACAGATTATCATTTATGAAACAAAAAATGGTATCAACCGTAATAGACTACTGGCCATTAAAATTGCTACACCACGAAGATGACGTGCTACAGACGCGAAATTTAACCGACAGGAAGAAATGCTGCGATATGCAGATGATTAGCTTTTCAGAGCATTCACACAAGGTTGAGGCCGGTGGCGACACCTACAGCGTGCTGACATGAGGAATGTTTCCAACGGATTTCTCATACACAAACAGCAGTTGACCGTAAGGAGGAGAAATGCGTACAATCACGTTTCCGACTTTGATAAAGGTCGGATTGTACCCTATCGCCATTGCGGTTTATCGTATCGCGACATTGATGCTCGCGTTCGTCGAGATCCAATGACTGTTAGCAGAATATGGAATCGGTGGGTTCAGAAGAGTAACACGTGGGTTCAGAAGAGTAACACGGAACGCCATGCTGGATCCCAACGGCCTCGTATCACTAGCAGTCGAGATGACAGGCATCTTATCCGCAACGGATCGTGCAGCCACGTCTCGATCCCTGAGTCAACAGATGGGGACGTTTGCAAGACAACAACCATCTGCACGAACAGTTCGACGACGTTTGCAGCAGCATCAGCTCGGAGGCCATGGCTGCAGTTACCCTTGACGCTGCATCACAGAGAGGAGCGCCTGCGATGGTGTACTCAACGACGAACCTGGGTGCACGAATGGCAAAACGTCATTTTTTCGGATGATCCAGGTTCTGTTTACAGCATGGCGTATCACCCGGCGTGATGGTATGGGGTGTCATTGGTTACACGTCTCGGTCACCTCTTCTTCGCATTGACGGCACTTTGAACAGTGGACATTTCAGATGTGTTACGACCCGTGGCTCTGCCTTTCATTCGATCCCTGCGAAACCCTACATTTCAGCAGGATAATGCACGACCGCATGTTGCAGGTCCTGTACGGGTCTTTCTGGATACAGAAAATGTTCGACTGCTTCCCTGGCCAGCATATTCTCTAGATCTCTCACCAACTGAAAACGTCTGGTCAATGGTGGCCGAGCAACCGGCTCGTCACAATACGCCAGTCACTACTCTTGATGAACTCTGGTATCGTGTTGAAGCTGCATGGGCAGCTGTATCTGAACACGCCATCCAAGCTCTGTTTGACTCAATGCCCAGGCATATCAAGGCCGTTAATACGGCCAGAGGTGGTTGTTCTTGGTACTGATTTCTCAGGATCTATGCACCCAAAATGCGTCAAAATGTAATGTCAGTTCTAGTATAATGTTGTTTTTGTTGTTGTTGTTGTGGTCTTCAGTCCTGAGACTGGTTTGATGCAGCTCTCCATGCTACTCTATCCTGTGCAAGCTTCTTCATCTCCCAGTACCTACTGCAACCTACATCCTTCTGAATCTGCTTAGTGTATTCATCTCTTGGTCTCCCCCTACGACTTTTACCCTCCACGATGCCCTCCAATACTAAATTGGTGATCCCTTGATGCCTCAGAACATGTCCTACCAACCGATCCATTCTTCTACTCAAGTTGTGCCACAAACTCCTCTTCTCCCCAGTCCTATTCAGTACCTCCTCATTAGTTATGTGATCTACCCATCTAATCTTCAGCATTCTTCTGTAGCACCACATTTCGAAAGCTTCTATTCTCTTCTTGTCCAAACTATTTACCGTCCATGTTTCACTTCCATACATGGCTACACTCCATACAAATACTTTCAGAAATGACTTTCTGACACTTAAATCTATACTCGATGTTAACAAATTTTTCTTCTTCAGAAACGCTTTCCTTGCCATTGCCAGTCTACATTTTATATCCTCTCTACTTCGACCATCATCGGTTATTTTGCTCCCCAAATAGCAAAACTCCTTTACTACTTTAAGTGTCTCATTTCCTAATCTAATACCCTCAACATCACCCGACTTTATTCGACTACATTCCATTATCCTCGTTTTGCTTTTGTTGATGTTCATCTTATATTCTACCTTCAAGACACCATTCATTCCATTCAACTGCTCTTCCAAGTCCTTTGCTGTCTCTGACAGAATTACAATGTCATCTGCGAACCTCAAAGTTTTTATTTCTTCTCCATGGATTTTAATACCTACTCCGAATTTTTCTTTTGTTTCCTTTACTGCTTGCTCAATATACAGAATGAATAACTTCGGGGAGAGGCTACAACCCTGTCTTACTCCCTTCCCAACCGCTGCTTCCCTTTCATGTCCCTCGACTCTTATAACTGCCATCTGGTTTCTGTACAAATTGCAAATAGCCTTTCGCTCCCTCTATTTTACCCTGCCACCTTTAGAATTTGAAAGAGAGTATTCCAGTCAACATTGTCAAAAGCTTTCTCTAAGTCTACAAATGCTAGAAACGTAGGTTTGCCTTTCCTTAATCTTTCTTCTAAGGTAAGTCGTAAGGTCAGTATTGCCTCACGTGTTCCAGTATTTCTACGGAATCCAAACTGATCTTCTCCGAGGCCGGCTTCTACTAGTTTTTCCATTCGTCTGTAAAGAATTCGTGTTAGTATTTTGCAGCTGTGACTTATTAAACTGATTGTCCGGTAATTTTCACATCTGTCAGCACCTGCTTTCTTTGGTATTGGAATTATTATATTCTTCTTGAAGTCTGAGGGTATTTCACCTGTTTCATACATCTTGCTCACCAGATGGTAGAGTTTTGTCAGGACCTGCTCTCCCAAGGCCGTCAGTAGTTCCAATGGAATGTTGTCTACTCCGGGGGCCTTGTTTCGACTCAGGTCTTTCCTGTGCTCTGTCAGACTCTTCACGCAGTATCGTATCTCCCATTTCATCTTCATCTACATCCTCTTCCATTTCCATAATATTGTCCTCAAGTACATCGCCCTTGTATAGACCCTCTATATACTCCTTCCACCTTTCTGCTTTCCCTTCTTTGCTTAGAACTGGGTTTCCATCTGAGCTCTTGATGTTCATACAAGTGGTTCTCTTCTCTCCAAAGGTCTCTTTAATTTTCCTGTAGGCAGTATCTATCTTACCCCTAGTGAGCCAAGCCTCTACATCCTTACATTTGTCCTCTAGCCATCCCTGCTTAGCCATTTTGCACTTCCTGTAGATCTCATTTTTGAGACGTTTGTATTCCTTTTTGTCTGCTTCATTTACTGCATTTTTATATTTTGTCCTTTCATCAATTAAATTCAATATTTCTTCTGTTACCCAAGGATTTCTACTAGCC
The DNA here is from genome assembly GCF_023898315.1 of Schistocerca nitens. Lineage (NCBI taxonomy): Eukaryota > Metazoa > Arthropoda > Insecta > Orthoptera > Acrididae > Schistocerca > Schistocerca nitens. Next base: position 107,334,807 of record NC_064623.1, read on the forward strand.
CTCGTCTTTTTACCTATTTGATCCTCTGCTGCCTTCACTACTTCATCCCTCAAAGCTACCCATTCCTCTTCTACTGTATTTCTTTCCCTCATTCCTGTCAATTGTTCCCTTATGCTCTCCCTGAAACTCTGTACAACATCTGGTTCTTTCAGTTTATCCAGGTCCCATCTCCTTAAATTCCTACCTTTTTGCAGTTTCTTCAGTTTTAATCTACAGGTCATAACCAATAGATTGTGGTCAGAGTCCACATCTGCCCCTGGAAATGTCTTACAATTTAAAACCTGGTTCCTAAATCTCTGTCTTACCATTATATAATCTATCTGATACCTTTTAGTATCTCCAGGGTTCTTCCATGTATACAACCTTCTATCATGATTCTTAAACCAAGTGTTAGCTATGATTAAGTTGTGCTCTGTGCAAAATTCTACCAGGCGGCTTCCTCTTTCATTTCTTAGCCCCAATCCATATTCACCTACTATGTTTCCTTCTCTCCCTTTTCCTACACTCGAATTCCAGTCACCCATGACTATTAAATTTTCGTCTCCCTTCACTATCTGAATAATTTCTTTTATCTCATCATACATTTCTTCAATTTCTTCGTCATCTGCAGAGCTAGTTGACATATAAACTTGTACTACTGTAGTAGGTGTGGGCTTCGTATCTATCTTGGCCACAATAATGCGTTCACTATGCTGTTTGTAGTAGCTTACCCGCATTCCTATTTTCCTATTCATTATTAAACCTACTCCTGCATTACCCCTATTTGACTTTGTGTTGATAACCCTGTAGTCACCTGACCAGAAGTCTTGTTCCTCCTGCCACCGAACTTCACTAATTCCCACTATATCTAACTTTAACCTATCCATTTCCCTTTTTAAATTTTCTAACCTACCTGCCCGATTAAGGGATCTGACATTCCACGCTCCGATCCGTAGAACGCCAGTTTTCTTCCTCCTGATAACGACATCCTCTTGAGTAGTCCCCGCTCGGAGATCCGAATGGGTGACTATTTTACCTCCGGAATATTTTACCCAAGAGGACGCCATCATCATTTAATCATACAGTAAAGCTGCATGCCCTCGGGAAAAATTACGGCCGTAGTTTCCCCTTGCTTTCAGCCGTTCGCAGTACCAGCAAAGCAAGGCCGTTTTGGTTATTGTTACAAGGCCAGATCAGTCAATCATCCAGACTGTTGCCCTTGCAACTACTGAAAAGGCTGCTGCCCCTCTTCAGGAACCACACGTTTGTCTGGCCTCTCAGCAGATACCCCTCCGTTGTGGTTGTACCTACGGTACGGCTATCTGTATAGCTGAGGCACGCAAGCCTCCCCACCAACGGCCAGGTCCTTGGTTATTGGGGGGGAGGGGGGGGGGTCTAGTATAATATATTTGTCAAATGAATACCCGTTTAGCATGTGCATTTCTTCCTGGCGTAGCAACTGTAATGGCCAGTAGTGTAGTTATAGTCATAAAAGTCTTAAAATCAAGCGATCTTGGCGTTCACAAAAAATATGTGTGTAAATAGAGATTGTAAGAAGGTCGTGGTCTTGCGGTAGCAATCGCGCTTCCCGCGCACGGGGTCCCGTTTTCGATGCCTGGCGGTGTCGGGGATTTTCTCTGCCTCAAGATGATTTGGTGTTGTTGTCTTCATCATCGTCTTTCATCCCCATTACGGTCGGATTCCCGGCGGGGTCAGGGATTTTCTCTGCCTCGAGATGACTGAGTGTTGTCTTCATCATCATACTTCATCCCCATTAGGGTCGGAGGAATGCAACGGCAAACCACCTCCGCTACGACCTTGCCTATTCGGTGGTGCGGGTCTCCCGCATCGTTCCCTACGCTCATCATCATCATCATCATCAACATCAAACAGAGACTACCCCAACAACATGTGTAAGTTATATAAAAATACAGGGTCACCGAAAACACATTACTATGCCTAAGGCGGTGTAGGAAACCCGCTGGCGTTCAAAACAGCTTCCAGTCGTCTCGGAGTCGACAAATGTTGGTCCTGTAAGGCTTTCAAGGGATCTTTACAAGGTCCTTCCTGCAAAATAGTCGCATGGTCAGGGAACAATGATGAAAGTGGACAGTAATCACACTCCCTTCTCTCCAGATTAGATCACAAAATCTCAATAATACTGAGATCTGGTGACTGTGGTCACCAGAGAAGGTGCCACAATTCATTCTCGTGCCCACAAAACCAGACGTGGACGTTGAGAGCTGTGTGAACAGCGATTCAGTCGCCATGGAACACAGCATCACCGATTGAGAACATTCTACCATGGGATGGACCTGATCAGTAATTGGCGGTAATGGGGCATTGGAGAGTAACCGTGGGGTCCGCGGAATACAACGATGTGGCCGCCCACATCATCGCTCTTTCGACGTAAACTCTACCACGAGTTGAGAACAATGTGAAACAAATCTGGTTCAATCAAATAGTCCAGGGTTTGCTGTTACGGGCTTTTGGACCACTGATGAATGGCTTTCGAGTTCTGAGTTTTCGTCACGATTCACTTCAATGACTGTCTGTCATTATCACTCAACACACATTTTCGTCTGGGTTATGTCTTAGCTGATGGTGTTTTTCCGCTTTCCTTGTGTGCACTATAAATCTTCTGTATAGTGCCTCTTGAAACACTAAACGCTTCTACTCCCTTTGTTACGGAAGCTAAATACAACAGCGCAACCTGTAGAATAGGTTAGCATCTGGGTTTATGTTCAAGTATGCATTTCTCGCAAACATCTCATATTTTTGTTCATCCCCTCTGCACATACTCTGCAAGCCACTATATGACGCAGGGTATATTGCGCAAGGTACCGTGTACGCCTGCTAGTCATTCTCCGTCCTATTCATCCTGCAAATGGTGCGTCGAGAAAACGACTGTCTACATGTCGAGGTACGACCATAATACCTATTACCTTGTATTCGCGGTCCTTACATGCGCTGTAAGTTGGCGGCAGCAGAATTGTTCTGCAGTCAGAGGGTGTAATATTCTATCGCAAACAGTATGCAAGAAAGTTAAACATCAAACGTTTTAAGTCCATTTTAGGTATAACTATTCACCATACTTGAATTACTTATTTATCAGATGGAGGAATGATTTATAAACAAAATATTTTTCCTCATTTGGTTCCTGCTCATTGTCTAACGTCGAGTTCGTTATGTGATGACTGAAAAACATGTCTTCGTCTTTCTCTCTCCTCGTCGATAGACATCGGATCAGCTGTCTACGACACAACTTCTACAGACAAGTAAGACAAATAACAAGCATCTTCAGACGAGTGGAATAGTATCTTTACAGGTGAAAAGCTAAACATAGACCCGCATAATTGCTGCGAAACGACCATATTTATAATCTCGCATTTCCCGCGATAATTTTCTCGAATAAAAGTATTTAAATTCAATAATTTTATACTTAGCATATTAATTTTGACAAAGTTATACAGTTTTAGAAATTGGGAATTAGGATTACAAGAAATATTATTGATTGTCCAAATCTTATTCAGTTTTGCGAAACATTATTCTAGAATGCGAAGAGTCTTATCATCAATAAGTAACTTTTCAAACTATATTTGAAGATAGAAAACTGTTCTTTCAAAAGTAGGGAAAGTTGGTTTGCAATAAAGTCATGTCAAGGTAATAGAAATAACTTTTACCTGTGTAAAGATTGTCAGTAATACGTGCTTTTTAGGCATTGTAATTCTACCTTATTCGTTTATATAAAATGCTTTTAGTAATACCAATTACATTATTACAGTCAGAAGACTGATAACTATATACTGAATAATTAAAATAGATGTTAAACAGCTTTAACAAAATTTCAACAATTTCTGGGACATATTAATTATACAATTCGTATTTAATAGACACTCTAAAATAAATGTAGGGCGTTATTTTGATCATTAGTTTTCCCATCACTTTTTCATTACTTTTTATTTTAAAATAAATGATCTGATGATGAAACTTTATTAGTGGACTATATGTTAAACATATGTTTTGTACATGACTGTAGCTAAAAAATACTTTTATTAGTTACAACATATTGTGAATGAGCCAATTGTTTGTATATTATTACCCGTGTGTAGAATACTTCAGATATAAGTTAGTGTCGAGAGCTTTTATAAAGACTGGTGTCCATTGCTACAGCATTTCGGGTTTACCTGTCTCCCAGATATATTTCAAAGTATATTGTCATTTACACACAGAAACAGTTTTGGAACATCACAGAATATACAGCTATCCTGATCGTTGCATGCCATCTTCATGGCGTTGCACTTTGATGTCCATCTCTCTACGACTATTCATATTGTTAAGTAGTATGGGCTGTGTGGATGTAGCGAACGAATATTATCGACTGTTTACATGAGTGTACGTAGCGCAGCACGTCTGAGGAGGTTCTGGAAAGCCTTCTGTTCCTGTCTCTCTTCGGAAGCAGTGTGCTGTTTGGTCGCCCAACTACGGCCATCAACGCTTCCGAACGGAAGTGAGCGCACATCTGGGAGCCTGGCGAGTAACGAACCAACTTGCGCCGCGCGCCGGCTTCCAACTGTACAAACACAGGGCGCGCCAACTGTTCCGCAATACAGCAAACCCAGCAGATGACAGCAGCCGGAGGGCTCCTCTGGCCGTTGCTAGGAGGTGAGGGGACACGTCTGTCGACTCCCTAACGTGTCTGTGGCGACAGTACAAATCGTACTTAGTGTGTTTAAACGGGTCTTAAAAATTGTAACATTGCCAGTCATTGATGCCCGCCAACATAACCAGCTTGAAACATCCCCTTTCAAAATTAATTAATAACTGTGCTGATAAACCTCTTTCGTTATTTGATTTTTAAACAGCTGAGCAAAACTGAACGTACTCAGACATTTCTCTTTTTACTTACGCTGCCACACATTTATTTATTTATTTTTTTTTTTTTAGCGCAACGCAATCTGACTTTCAATAATCCATACAAAAGAAGGGCCCTGACTAACAATAATCTATACCTTTCATGAATCACTTACCTCAAAAAAATCTTCGTTACACAAGCTACTGGAATACAGCGTACGCAAATACTGCCAGCTGAATAAAAGATTCTAACTACTGAAGCCACTAACTACTGATAGGCATAGTTAGCAAATGAAAGATGTTGATAGAGAACAAACAATGTATTTACCTTAATAGTGTTCAAAAGTCATTATATATATATATACTCCTGGAAATGGAAAAAAGAACACATTGACACCGGTGTGTCAGACCCACCATACTTGCTCCGGACACTGCGAGAGGGCTGTACAAGCAATGATCACACGCACGGCACAGCAGACACACCAGGAACCGCGGTGTTGGCCGTCGAATGGCACTAGCTGCGCAGCATTTGTGCACCGCCGCCGTCAGTGTCAGCCAGTTTGCCGTGGCATACGGAGCTCCATCGCAGTCTTTAACACTGGTAGCATGCCGCGACAGCGTGGACGTGAACCGTATGTGCAGTTGACGGACTTTGAGCGAGGGCGTATAATGGGCATGCGGGAGGCCGGGTGGACGTACCGCCGAATTGCTCAACACGTGGGGCGTGAGGTCTCCACAGTACATCGATGTTGTCGCCAGTGGTCGGCGGAAGGTGCACGTGCCCGTCGACCTGGGACCGGACCGCAGCGACGCACGGATGCACGCCAAGACCGTAGGATCCTACGCAGTGCCGTAGGGGACCGCACCGCCACTTCCCAGCAAATTAGGGACACTGTTGCTCCTGGGGTATCGGCGAGGACCATTCGCAACCGTCTCCATGAAGCTGGGCTACGGTCCCGCACACCGTTAGGCCGTCTTTCGCTCACGCCCCAACATCGTGCAGCCCGCCTCCAGTGGTGTCGCGACAGGCGTTAATGTAGGGACGAATGGAGACGTGTCGTCTTCAGCGATGAGAGTCGCTTCTGCCTTGGTGCCAATGATGGTCGTATGCGTGTTTGGCGCCGTGCAGGTGAGCGCCACAATCAGGACTGCATACGACCGAGGCACACAGGGCCAACACCAGGCATCATGGTGTGGGGAGCGATCTCCTACACTGGCCGTACACCACTGGTGATCGTCGAGGGGACACTGAATAGTGCACGGTACATCCAAACCGTCATCGAACCCATCGTTCTACCATTCCTAGACCGGCAAGGGAACTTGCTGTTCCAACAGGACAATGCACGTCCGCATGTATCCCGTGCCACCCAACGTGCTCTAGAAGGTGTAAGTCAACTACCCTGGCCAGCAAGATCTCCGGATCTGTCCCCCATTGAGCATGTTTGGGACTGGATGAAGCGTCGTCTCACGCGGTCTGCACGTCCAGCACGAACGCTGGTCCAAATGAGGCGCCAGGTGGAAATGGCATGGCAAGCCGTTCCACAGGACTACATCCAGCATCTCTACGATCGTCTCCATGGGAGAATAGCAGCCTGCATTGCTGCGAATGGTGGATATACACTGTACTAGTGCCGACATTGTGCATGCTCTGTTGCCTGTGTCTATGTGCCTGTGGTTCTGTCGGTGTGATCATGTGATGTATCTGACCCCAGGAATGTGTCAATAAAGTTTCCCCTTCCTGGGACAATGAATTCACGGTGTTCTTATTTCAATTTCCAGGAGTATATATATATATATATATATATATATATATATATATATATATATATATATATATATATATAGGGTGTTACGAAAATGTTACAAAAAGGTACGGCCAACCTTTCAGGAAACATTCCTCACACACAAAGAAAGAAAATATGTTATGTGGACATGTGTCCGGATACGCTTACTTTCCATGCTAGAGCTCATTTTATTACTTCTCTTCAAATCACATTAATCATGGAATGGAAACACATAGCAACAGAACGTACCAGCGTGACTTCAAACACTTTGTTACAGGAAATGTTCAAAATGTCCTCCGTTAGCGAGGATACATGCATCCACCCTCCGTCGCATGGAATCCCTGATGCCCAGATGCAGTCCTGGAGAATGGCGTATTGTATCACAGCCGTCCACAATACGAGCACGAGGAGTCTCTACATTTGGTACCGGGGTTGCGTAGACAAGAGGTTTCAAATGCCACCATAAATGAAAGTCAAGAGGGTTGAGGTCAGGAGAGCGTGGAGGCCATGGGATTGGTCCGCCTCTTCCAATCCATCGGTCACTGAATCTGTTGTTGAGAAGCGTACGAACACTTCGACTGAAATGTGCAGGAGCTCCATCGTGCATGAACCACATATTGTGTCGTATTTGTACAGGCACATGTTCTAGCAGCACAGGTAGAGTATCTCGTATGAAATCATGGCGGTGAATCGAGGAAGTACAGTACATACTGACGAAACTAAAATGAGCTCTAACATGGAAATTAAGCTTTTCCGGACACATGTCCATATAATATCTTTTCTTTATTTGTACGTGAGGAATGTTTCCTGAAAGTTTGGCCGTACCTTTTTGTAACACCCCTATGATATCCAATATTACAAATTTACTATTTCTGATGGACACACGTCCAGATCGTCCGCTCTCAAAACTCTGCCATCTCTCTATCCACATCCACCACTGCTGGCGGCTCACCTCCAACTGCGCAAAGCTACGCGCTGTTCACATCCAACTGCCCAACACTACAATAGCAAATATTCCAACAATGCAAACCAGCCACAGACTTCACACAGCACAGTCAGTGAATTGCATATAGAACGCTACGTGGCGTTACCAACATAAAAACCCAAACAGTCTACTTACAAGCTACACGAATTGTTCGGTAGCATTGTTACATCCCAATGTTTGCGCATAAATACAGGGTGGTTCAAGAGTCAATTGTCACAAGCAGTCCTTAGACTTTATAGGGTGTAGGTAGGTTGTTTATAGGGTGTGATACCAGTCACAATACAAGGTGATTTTATTTAACAAACGACCTGTTTTTCGCTTGAACCCATCTTCAAGTGGTTCCTATTCATGTAAATGTTCCCAGTTTTTTTGATTAGAAGCAGAAACTATTCTTTCACTTTTTTTATCCCTGGAATATTCTTTTACGTTGGTTCTAAAATCATAACTGTTCTAATTTGGCAAAACCACTCCGGCTCCGAAATTTATTTCATTCGTTGAAAAATATATGGCTTCCTTACAGACCTCATATGCATCCAGTGCAAAATAACTTAAATTGTGAATATATTTCTGAATGAATGTTTGTTATGTATTTTTCCGTCACCTTTTCACTGTTATAAGTTATGTTCTACAAGGAACGCACGCCATTGGAGGCGGCAATCTGTAATTTATTTTACCTTCATTACTACTTCAATTTTGTTCCACAACTTAAATGCATATATGGGTGCAATCATGGAATACATGGGAATAATGCAGCTGCTCAGTGACAGGTATAGGGGAAGCATTGAGGCCAGGCCTCGGATCTTCGACCCCTGCCCTCTTTACCTCCGCCTACCTGGTGCTGAAAGTCTTCTCAAATTCTTTTTTAAAAAAAAATAATAGTGCAGTGATCAGCATGTCTGTCTAGTAAGCAGGAGGTCCAGGTTCGAAGCCCAGTCGGTCACAAATATTCACCTGCTGTCTTAGCTGTATTTCAACACCCTGTGACAGTGTGGACGTCGGTCCTTCGATATTTAAGATGCAGTTGTTTTTTGAGGCAATAGAGGTGATTTACGAACATTTGTCTTGCCATCAGTGTAACGGGACTTCAACGGCTTCCAACCGTTAGTGATTGCTTTGTGCCGGCGCTAACCCATATCATATATATGCGAATCAGATTGTAGTTCATATTTAGTCAAATAACGAATGGTCAGTATACACGTATGCCGGCCGGGATGGCCGAGCTGTTCTAGGCGCTACAGACCGGAACCGCGCGACCGCTACGGTCGCAGGTTCGAATCCTGTCTCGGGCATGGATGTGTCTGATGTCATTAGGTTCGTTAGGTTTAAGTAGTTCTAAGTTCTAGTGGACTGATGACCTCAGAAGTTAAGTCCCATAGTGATCAGAGGCATTTGAACCATTTATGAAGTATATAAGTATTTACAAACAGTAGAAGCAGGATTGCAGCGAACTGATCCCTTAACCAAGTGCAACATAGAGTACCTGTGTAATGAGTCATTCCAGCTGCATAGCTGGGGGTAATATTTGTTAAGAAATTCATTGCAGAATTAATGTAATACCCGCACGATGATCTCTGTAGTCACACTGTATCATTACCAGCCCGTGAATGAAGTACTATGTTCGTTAAATCGGATTACTCAAGCTGAGGCCAAATAAAGAGAAGCGACGACGCCACAACACTATCTTTACTTAAATAGGTAGTCATAACACCACCACAACTACTGACAACCTGAGCCATATCATCACGCAGTTGTAACTCGCAGTGATTACAAGTTGCTGATGTTTGTCACGAATAGCGGAAAGCTCCTCTGAAGTTCCATTTGCATTACGCCTAGGACGGAGAGAATCCTAAATAACAGTAATAGGTCACCCAGCGAAGAGAAGAGTCCACGTATTGTCTCAAGTTCTTGCAGTTTGATATTAATGCAGTTCCCGATAGTTTCACACTAACGGGTTCTTTTGGCTATCGGAATATTCATATGGGAATTATAAAAGTGTAATTGCTAGAACGCTCAACTACCTTAATAACACCTCATTCTGGATTGAATACGACTCGGAAAGCGACAATAATTTGACGTTTCCATCCATCTCCTGACGTCTTACTGAATGAAGTCTGAAGTGCACGCACAGTTGTGTTGCCTGCCGCAAGGATTCTGTGAAGTGTTGTGGCAGCTGGCAGTCATTGCTGAATACAGACATTTGCAAATATCCCCACTGCTGTAAGGGAAATCGTCTTTGTTTCATATTTTCCATACCGTAATTTGCACAATAACATAAGGCTTGTTCTGCTGAAGAACTTGATGACCGCAAGTACTTAAATAAGAATCTCCTAGCGGGAGTAATGCATGGAAGGAGACAGGCTGTTGGACAAAAGAATGGACAGCTCCCTGCTTTTTGCGTTTCCGATAGCGCCTACGATAAGAATCTGGTGTCATATTATGCTCCACAACCTAAACTGTTTATTTTTTTACTTCAAACTAAAACAAAAGTTATGATACGAGAAGAGGAGATGACTGATATGCTTCTCAGGAACTTAAGTTTTTCGTATTTATTTTCTCACTTCATATTAAAACAAGGGAGTTAATATGAGAAGAGGAAATGAAATATACGCTTCCAAGACATAATATTTCCTTGTGTGCTACTACTGCATATATGAAAGCCCTGCAGTTAAGTTTTGTATGTTGGATAAATTTTGATATCACTCACATTCCTTTGTGAGAAGGTTCCTATTTTCTTGGGATACAAATAGAGTGGACATTTCATCACTAGTTAATATTCTGACGACTAATGACATGATACCCGTTGCAATTACTCCATGGCACCTGTGAGTAGAGTCTCACGTTGGTTACTATAAGAACACGCAGGCAGTGATATCCGCTCACTGCAGTCAGAGCCAAGGTGATTTCTTTCTGTTTATGGCGAAGCGTCTGCTGCAGTGTCCACGCTCAGCCAACATAAACAAATCGCGGCGGCATTGGGCACTGCTAATCGCTGCACTTGTCGCGAGCCTCGACAACAAGAGCGCACTGTCCTCTGCTAACGATACTATGGAGTTAATATGTTACTTAACGTAATATTCAGGTCGTGGGTTGAGTAAAAATTCAGTTTGTAACTTCCCATCGCATTAAAATACTTTACAGTCATATTTGATGCAATATTTATTGTTGGTTGTCTCTCTAATGTTAATAGTTTTGATTCAGAATCTGCGTGAACACGAAACACACACACACAGTCATTGATTCCAGTGAGGGTGACAACTACTGTGTGTTGAACAACACATGCACCAGTCAGTTCCTCAGTTGGCGTCGAGTGGATGAGATATTTCAATTACCTTGCATAGCAAGAATTGTAAGGAGGAGATTGGAAGTAAGTGGACTTGTATCTAAAGAGCTGCGACAAAGCAAAGCTTGACCGACTATCATATAATTGTCCACATGGGTTTTGTGGACGAGTATACTTTTAGTAACCAACCCACCCACGACCATTACTTAAGATTTTTCGAAGGCGTAGGGGCATTGATTTCATTAAGTCGTCGACAGTGTAGCGTGATGGTTTACTTCCCACCATACGTTTTCTATATTCGTCCAAAGGTCGCTTTCATTTGTAGGTCCACATGGCAATGACCTTGTTACTTCTAACCACATATTCTCTATCTGGTTGATGTTCGGTGATCGTGGAACAAACGGCAACAGCTTTATCCTCTCTTGGCCGTGAAACCAATCTCGCACTGCTCTGCTGTGATGGATGGGGCTCTGCTCCTGTAAATAAACTGTTATCTCGTTCGTTCATATATTTATATTTAAATAACATATTAGTAATAAGCACATTGTATTATTATTTTCCACTGTGTTTAAGAATTCAGGCCCTGTCATAAATAAGGATCTAGATTCAACCGTCCGATTAAGAATGTGGTTTACCCAGTCTATCAAATGATGAGAGTCGTATTCGGATATCCACATTAAGCCTGACTGGCTGAATCCGATTAGAACGATCTGGTATAGAAATGAAATTACAGAAATCGGATAATCTGAACGTCTGTATAGCAACAATGCTGCGCACATAAATTCCTATGATGGAGTAGCAGGTAGCAACTGCCTAAGAAAAAGTGAGAAATATGTCTACTAGCAGCAATGTAACGTAAGTATAACCCATATTTATGTGATGGAAATACTGAATCGAGCAATGCACATCTATTTCAGTGGTGGGAAGATGCACCATATCGGATTTGCTGATGGCATAATGACAATAATAATAATAAATAAAAAAAGTCCCGTGGGGCCGATAAGGCAAACTCTCCCCCATATGGGCGGTACCAAGGAAATCAAATACTTGGAGTGAACCAAATACTAACACAATCCTCAACGACTACTCAATCCGTTGAACTCAAAATCCGGACACGTCTGAGTGAAAATCACCGCTACTCTGGTCATCGTCTGTTAGCTCAATGAGCTCGGCTGAAAATATTTGCTTCCAAAGGCTTCAACACTCTCTGGTCCTGTCCGGTCCTGGTATCACCCAAACCAAACCAACGAAACACAAGCAAACATGAACTGTGCAAGCAAAGTCAACTTTACCCCAGTTGGTACACAACCCGGCTGTCGACAGGCGGCAGTTGGATTTTCGGATTCTGGGCAGTCCAGGTTAGCACGGCAGAAATATCGAAAATCTCTGGTAAATTTCCCTACAAGTAGAAAACATGCATTTGAAAACTAAACATCGATACATTGATGCAAGCACTCACAAAAGAAATCGGCCAACAAAAAATTCTCATCCTTGCTCTTCACGAACCACGACTAACTGACAGTGAAACCTTGCATTACGGAAACCAATGCATCTTCAAGAGCAAAATACAACAAAAGGTAGCGAAAGGCGTACCAATCTTTGGCATTGCTTTTCTCGAACACAGATCTATCATCATCTCTGTCAAAGAAATCACACCCATCAACAATCGACTTATGACTATGCTCATTCAGAGCCCCAGAAAAAATATACACTCATCAATGCACATGCCCCCACCAACATCGAAAATATGAATAACACCAAAAATGTCGAAAAGTTCTGGAACACACTCGAAAATACTATGAGCAAAATTCACCAAGATGACGTGAAAATACTTATGGGAGACTTCAACTCTCTATTTGGAACAGAAAAAACCTGTAGAAAAATCATTGGTACAAATTCAACATACCGAAACGCTTAGACCAACGGCACACGTCTGACTGACATTTGCCAACAATTCAACCGCAAAAGGATGTCTTCCCACTTTAGGAAAAAACCAGTTCCTAGGTAACATAATTGGCTACCAGGTGCAAGCTGCTTTCGTTCGCGTTTCGAGACTCGCTGAAAGCCAGATTTTTAATTCTTTTGTAGTAGAGCTACAAGCAGGCACATACAAACTCAATAAGGGAATCGTAAGATAACGCTCGAGCAAAATTCGTCTTGCTACTTACAGTAACCCTTAGTGTCAGAGCGAAAACCTTACGGTACTGCCAATTTCATAATGCCACTTTCGTTTTCTGCCGAGATATTTTTTGTTGTTGTGAATACATAATTTTATCGTTGAAATGCCACATTTTCATAATACTTGCGAATGATACAGGAAATGAAGTAAATACAGATCTTTTCGAAGTCAAAAGTCGGTAATATCCTACTAATTGGTGTTAAAATAGGCTCAATCGTCTTACAGACACTTATGCTTTATTAAGATAGACTGCCGTCGTGATGTTTCTGTAGTAAGCTGAATTTAATTTGTATTAGTACAGTGAATATTTTAATTGCATTTTCCATTAGTTTACTTACAGTAATCATCAAAGAGAATATAATCAGCAGCTGAATTTTCTTTCACGGTATCTAAAACAATCTGACAATCCTAAAGTTGTTTACAAATTCTACGCTCGTAGAAACCCACTGGTTCTAGCGATGTCATTAAACCAGTGTAGTTTTAAGAGTATTTTCGCCTAGAAATGAATTGCCTTGACGGTTGATCGATCAAGAGCGGGAAAGGTAAAAGGACTTCCCTATCAATACAAGTGCCTGAGAGACGACTTTCCTATCAATCTCCTGGATAGTTTTGTTTCTCAAATCAACAGAGTGAGTTATCATGCAGTAGCATAGGTGATGAAGTTTTGGTGCTCGATTTTCTTACACTTCGACTGAAAGGTGTCTCAGTGGTTGACAACAAATTCCAGCTGTGTTGCACACACCCCTTGGGGCAGAATTCGTAGTCCAAAACAACACTTTTGGAGCTATCAGATGTAAAATATTATGTTCACACTACTCTTTGCTCTACGTCTTTTGGTCGGGCTCAGCCTCTCATTTCTTCTTAGGAAGTTAACGATTAAGGCATCATAACACGTCACCAGTAACAGTACTGCATAGGAATGCTCAATGAGCAACCTGATGACGTTCAATAATAGTCACTATGTTGATTTGTGTTGTTTCGAATTAGAGCATGCAGCACTCCTACACCAGACTTCTGAACATTGCCTGTCGAATGCAAATGTCGCATGATGGTAAAATGGTAATCTGTCACATATATCAGTAGTCGAGACTTCCTTAATGTGAAAAATCATTCATGCCAGAACGACCTTTGTTGAAACAAGAATATCTTTTTCTGGCGTATTTTTCCCAAAAGCACTCGCTCCACGCACATTTCAAATCTTTCTAGCTGCCTCCTCTACATTCACCCCTCTGTTATACCAAAAGTAAACGTTGTGTTGCAGATGTTACACCTTTTTCCACTTGCGACTCAATTTTACAATGCTTAACTGTAGTTCATGATTTTCAAGTATGCAAAATCCAATGCTTAACTGCAAGATGATAACTAGAACTTCAGATTCGAAAATTACAGTTGATACATACACTGATAGCGTGGCGCCGCGTTCACCTGGACGGCGCCGGATTTCAGACGGCGGGTGGCGTCTGGCCGGTGGCCGGTAGCCGCTGCAGCGCGAGGAAACTCTCGAGCGTAAGCTGTTATGATCGCGACGCAGCCACGAGCTGTCCTGCGGAATTGTTTCTGGAATACTTGTTATTGCGGGTAGGTAGAATGTTAAGCGAATTGTCTTCGATGCTCAATCAGACTCATAACTTTAGGCCGAAATGTGTTAAAAAAAATACAATTAGATGCGAACATGCGACTCTAAGTTTAGAATGCACGACGATTACCGCAAGACCACGGGCTCACTCCAGCCATATCTTCTAGTAAGTAGACAACACTTCCTCCTAACACTTCCGCATCTTACAGTGTTGCCAGATTGTGCAGATGGCCGGACTTAGAGTTGTCAGGGGCGGTCAGTTTTATTGGCCACCTTAAGTAAACGACTCGGACTTAGTCTCTGTGGCGGCCGGCCGGCGGTCAATTTTTATGTCTAAGACTGTACATTGCACAGACAAGTACGGTACTTGAATGTGTTCACTTGCACCATACCAGGTGAGTTTGTTGGTGTACATAACTTCTAGATGCATGACACACGATCGGTCTGTTACTTTACACCAGAATCGGATTTTAGTACGCATAAATTTAGGAAGGAAAGACTGACTGAGCTTATAGGATAGTCATAATAACCTTCGGTGAAATTAAAAGTAATGGTGGTAACATTAAGAGTGCAATGAGAATTCCACTACTAAATGCAGAGGTGACCAGATAGATGGTACGTTGAAGGCCTCTATGTTGGGGAAGAATTTGGTGATGTGATAGGAGAAAAGGGAGTCGATATAGAAGAGATATGGGATCCATCATTAGAATTAGAATTTAGAAGAGCTTTGCAAGACTTAAGTTCAAATAAGGCAGAAGGTATATACAACATTCCACTAGACTTTTTTTAAATCATGGAAGTGGTAACAAAACGACGTTGGTGCATAGAATGTATGAGTCTGGGAATATACCATCTGACTTTAGGAAAAATATCATCCACCCCATTCCGAAGACTGCACGAACTGACAAGTGTGAGAATTATCGCACAATCACCTTAACAGCTCATGCATCCAAGTTGCTAGCAAGAATAATATACAGAAGGATGAAAAAGAAAATTGAGGATGTGTTAGAAGACGA
Source organism: Schistocerca nitens (assembly GCF_023898315.1). Classification (NCBI taxonomy): domain Eukaryota; kingdom Metazoa; phylum Arthropoda; class Insecta; order Orthoptera; family Acrididae; genus Schistocerca; species Schistocerca nitens. The sequence goes on from NC_064623.1 coordinate 107,350,460, forward strand.
TCAGTGTGTGGTTTTAGAAAAGGTAAACGCACTAAAGAACAATTCTGATGTTGCGGTGGATAGTGGAAGCAAGACTAGACAAATCAAGACATGTTTACATGATTTGTCGACCAGGAAAAAGCATTCGGCAATGTAAAATGGTGCAAGATGTTCGAAAGTCTCAGGAAAGTAGGGGTAAGCTTTAGGGAGAGAAGGGCAATATACAACACGTACAAGATTCAAGAGAGAATAATAAGAGTGCAAGATGAAAAACGAAGTGATAGGATTAAGAAAGCATGTGAAACAGGGATGTAGGTTTTCGCCCCTACTGTTCAATCTATACATCGAAAAAGGAATGATGGAAATAAAGAAAACTTCGAGAGTGGAATAATAACTCAAGATGAAAGCATATCAGTGATAGCGTTAACTGATGAAATTGCTGTCCTCTATGAAAGTGAAGAAGAATTACATGATCTGCCGAATGCGATGAGCTGTCTATTGAATACAGAGTACGGATTGAGAGTAAATCGAAGAAAGACGAAAGTAATGAGAAGTAGCAAAAATGAGAACAGCGAATAATTCCAGAGATTGGATGTTTCTATTTAATAATAAGATATTCTCCAGTAATTACAAATAAAAAATAAAAAAAGATAGTCACAAATTGGAAATTTATTAATGAACGTATTATTGTGGTAGAAATGACTCTATTTGCCAGAAAGTTGTAATTATTCGTGTATATGCACCCACGAATGGTGCAAGAGACCAGGAGAAAGATACTTTCTGGTCAATCCTTAGGGAGACTATAGAAAAAACCCCAAGGCGGAAGGAACAGGTTATCATGGGGGGTATGAACGGAATAGTAGGAATTAGAGAATCATGTTCAATAGTGGGAAAACATGGAGAGACGGAATATAATGACAATGGAAAACGATTTATTGAAATTTGTGGACAGTTTGATCTGAAAATTACCAACGCATCATTCAAACACAAAGATATTCATCGTTCTATAATAGATTATGTTATCACTAGACAGACAAATAGTTTCAAGGCAGCAGATGTAAGATATTTGAATATATAAAATCCAGTGTTATAACTATAGCAACAGAGGTGTTCGACATAACGGGGAGCAACCACAGCCGTACAGCAGAATGGTGGTCACAGGAACTAGAGATGGCAGTTAAAGAAAAGAGGAACGCATTCAACCGGTGGCTGAATGATAAATCGGAAGTAACAAGAACAATATACAAGGAAAAGAAGAATTAAGTGATAAAAATATAAGGATAATGAAGAATGAAGCTTGGGAAAAGACATGTGCCAATATCAGCAGCAAACTAGGATTTGGGAGAGCGAAAAAAGCTTGGTCAGTATTAAAAGGACAAGAGACAAAACCCAAAACCAGTCTTCAACTGATAATACCAAAACAATGGGGAGAATATTTCCGGAAATTATTAAATGAGAATTGAGAAGAGTATCTGGACGGAGGAACAGTGGAAGAAAAGGAACAGGAAGCAGAGGAATACAGGTTATAGAAAGCGAGGTGAGTAAGGCATTAAGAGAGGGAAGAACGGTAAGTCACCTGGTCCACGCAGCTGTTAAAATACGGCGGTGACGAAATGTGAAACTAATAACACGGTTATTCAATAAAAGGTTACGTGAAGATTCAATACCCAAGGAAATGAAGTGGCTATATGAATACTATATTTAAGAGAGGGGATCGCAAAAGCTGCTCGAACTATCGAGGGATTTTTGTTATAAACACATTAATGAGGATTTTTGGGAAAAGAATGAAAAGAAAAAAACGAAATAAATTTTAAAACCCAGGAAGAACAATGTGGCTCCACAGCTGGTAGATCATGCATGAACCACTTATTCTTCACATTACAACAGATCTTAGAGAAACATAAGTAAAACCAAAAAAACATAGGGTTAATTTTTATAGATTTAGAAAAAGCGTATGATACTGTCCCGAAAATTGGAAATTTGTGGTAAGGACTTATGGGACCAAACTGCTGAGGTCATCGGTCCCTAAGCTTACGCACTACTTAATCTAACTTAAACTGACTTATGCTAAGGAAGACACACACACCATGCCCGAGAGAGGGCTCGAACCTCCGATGGGGGAAGCCGCGTGGACCGTGACAAGACGCCCTAGACCGGGCGGCTACCCAGCGCAGCTTACTGTCCCGAGAAAACTATTTTGGGGAGCATTAAATATGGCAGACATAAAGGGTCCTTTAATTAAAATAATACAAGAAATACATGAAGATAAATATGTCAAGCGAAAATCGGTAGTACACTTTCACAGAAATTTAGAACAAGCAAGGGCCTGTTACAAGGCTGCCCCATGTCATCAACATTATTTGAAATCTATATAGACATCAGTCTTAAGACATGGTCTCGTAAATGCAGTGACTTGAGGCTAGAAATGGAGTCTATTTACATCACCTACTATTTACTGATGATGAAGTAGCTATAGCACAAGGTGGGGAGGATGCAAATTATATATGTAACCAGTTAGTAATGGCGTGCAGAAACTGGCAACTGTAGATTAATTACCAAAAAGCAGATAGGCCTACCTCACTAAAGATCCAAATGATTTACACTAGAGAAAAAGAACCTTAAGAACATCAATACTTTCTGTTATTTGGGATCCATTTTCGAGATGGAGGGAAAATCAGAGGTAGAAATTAATAAAAGAATTAGCAGAGGAAAGAAGGTCATTGGCATGCTCAACTCAATCTTATGGAGCAGATATGCAATAAACCGAACAAAAAAATCATACATAAATCGATACTAGAGAACATAATTATGCATACGGCGGGGACATGGACTACTAATCTGAAACACACAAAAAAGCTGCAAGCAGTAGAAATGGACTTCTGGGGAAGATCAGCAAGAATTTATAGAAAATAGAAGGTAAGAAACGACGAAATAATAAAGAGAATGGAAGTAAGAGAATGAATACATGATGGACAATGGTTAGGGCATGTAAGAAGAACGGAGGAAGTCAGAATTCAGAAAATGATCCTGGAATGGAACCAGAGGGAAAGAAGAAAAGAGGACACCCTAAGTATAGCTGGCTCCAAAATGTACGAGGGCATTTCGAAAAGTAAAGATACAATGGATCGCAGTCCTCAAATAGAACATTTATTTAGACAACGTCACTTACATCTTATTAACTGGATTATTTGTTATGTTTCGACATAATCACCCCCGTTATCCAAACATTTGTTAAGTCGGTGCACAAGCTTTAGTATCCCACAGTCACAGAAGGTTGCCGCCTGTTGTCGGAACCACATTTCAACTTCATCTTTGCTCTCTTCATCGTCGTGGAATAATTGTCCACCAAGATGTGACTTAAGGTAACGGAAGACATGGAATTCGGTGGGCTCAAGGTCTGGGCTGTAGGGCGCATGGTCCAATACGTCCCATTTGAATTGTTTGAGTAGTGCTTTGGTTACGACCGCTGTGTGAGGCCGAGCGTTGTCACGAAGCAAGCGGAATCCACCTGTCAGCATTGTTTTGAATTGCCCTTCGAAGACGTTTCAAAGTCTGGCAATACGCAGCAGCATTAATTGCCGTTCCAGTCGTTCCAGGAGGCATAAATTCCAACAGAAGAATGCCTTGTCTGTCCCAAAAAACAGAAGCCACGATTTTCTTCGCTGGAATCGACGTTTTGCATTTCTTGGCTTTTGGTGAATTCGAATGGCGCCATTGCATTGATTGTTTCCTGGATTCAGGTGTATGGTGATAAACCCACGTCTCGTCACCTGTCAGAATGTGATCAAGGAAGTCATCAACTGCTTCAGCATAGCGTGTGAGGAAGTCGAGTGCAAAGCCCATCCTTTTCTTTTTGTGTTCTTCCGTTGACAGTTTTGGAACCCAGAGAGCATACAATTTCCCGTACCCTAACTTAACAGTCACAACGTCATAAACAGTTGTCATTGACACGTCCGGTATGATCTGATGCAATTCTTTCAATGTGACACGTTTATTCGTACGAATTGCTTCCTCCGTTCTCCGAAGAAGGGCATCAAAGATCACAGATGGCCGACCTGTTCTTTGTTCGTCATGAACATCGGTCCTACCTTCACAGAAACGACGATACCATGTCGTTACATTTTATCGATTCATAATGTTCCCATAAACAGAAACGATTTCTTTGTGAATATCCGCTGGTCGCTGACCTTTTGCATGAAGGAAACGTATGACGGAGCGCACTTCGCATTTTGGCGGGATTCTGAATCGGCGCAGCCATTTTAAACACGAGCTACTCCAACCAGAAGCAACGTTCAACTGCCGAACGACCGCGAGGAGAAAGCTAACGGTTCAAGGTTAACACCAGTGTTGCCAACTTGCTCGCCAAAACTCTTCTGTTCCTCTGGCGTACGGTGTATCTTTATTTTCCGAAATACCCTCGTACTATTAACAATAAGAAGACTTGTCGCAGAGTAAAGAAGATATACAACATCGAAACACCTAGAGGGACATCCTGATTAGATTAGATTAGATTAGATTAATACTAGTTCCATGGATCATGAATACGATATTTCGTAATGATGTGGAACGACTCGAATTTTCCAATACATGACATAATTAGGTTAATTTAACAACATACTTAAGTTAATATAACAACTTTATTTTTTGTGTTTTTTGTTTTTCTTTATTTTTTATTTTTGTTTTTTTAATATTTTTTTCTTTTTTTCTTAATTTATATCTAAAAATTCCTCTATGGAGTAGAAGGAGTTGTCATTCAGAAATTCTTTTAATTTCTTCTTAAATACTTGTTGGTTATCTGTCAGACTTTTGATACTATTTGGTAAGTGACCAAAGACTTTAGTGCCAGTATAATTCACCCCTTTCTGTGCCAAAGTTAGATTTAATCTTGAATAGTGAAGATCATCCTTTCTCCTAGTATTGTAGTTATGCACACTGCTATTACTTTTGAATTGGGTTTGGTTGTTAATAACAAATTTCATAAGAGAGTATATATACTGAGAAGCTACTGTGAATATCCCTAGATCCTTAAATAAATGTCTGCAGGATGATCTTGGGTGGACTCCAGCTATTATTCTGATTACACGCTTTTGTGCAATAAATACTTTATTCCTCAGTGATGAATTACCCCAAAATATGATGCCATATGAAAGCAATGAGTGAAAATAGGCGTAGTAAGCTAATTTACTAAGATGTTTATCACCAAAATTTGCAATGACCCTTATTGCATAAGTAGCTGAACTCAAACGTTTCAGCAGATCATCAATGTGTTTCTTCCAATTTAATCTCTCATCAATGGACACACCTAAAAATTTGGAATATTCTACCTTAGCTATATGCTTCTGATTAAGGTCTATATTTATTAATGGCGTCATACCATTCACTGTACGGAACTGTATGTACTGTGTCTTATCAAAATTCAGTGAGAGTCCGTTTACAAGGAACCACTTAGTAATTTTCTGAAAGACAGTATTGACAATTTCATCAGTTAATTCTTGTTTGTCAGGTGTGATTACTATACTTGTATCATCAGCAAAGAGAACTAACTTTGCCTCTTCATGAATATAGAATGGCAAGTCATTAATATATAATAAGAACAACAAAGGACCCAAGACTGACCCTTGTGGAACCCCATTCTTGATAGTTCCCCAGTTTGAGGAATGTGCTGATCTTTGCATGTTACGAGAACTACTTATTTCAACTTTCTGCACTCTTCCAGTTAGGTACGAATTAAACCATTTGTGCACTGTCCCACTCATGCCACAATACTTGAGCTTGTCTAGCAGAATTTCATGATTTACACAATCAAAAGCCTTTGAGAGATCACAAAAAATCCCAATGGGTGGTGTTCGGTTATTCAGATCATTCAAAATTTTACTGGTGAAAGCATATATGGCATTTTCTGTTGAAAAACCTTTCTGAAAACCAAACTGACATTTTGTTAGTACTTCATTTTTACAGATATGTGAAGCTACTCTTGAATACATTACTTTCTCAAAAATTTTGGATAAAGCTGTTAGAAGGGAGATTGGACGGTAATTGTTGACATCAGATCTATCCCCCTTTTTATGCAAAGGTATAACAATAGCATATTTCAGTCTATCAGGGAAAATGCCCTGTTCCAGAGAGCTATTACACAGGTGGCTGAGAATCTTACTTATCTGTTGAGAACAAGCTTTTAGTATTTTGCTGGAAATGCCATCAATTCCATGTGAGTTTTTGCTTTTAAGCAAGTTTATTATTTTCCTAATTTCAAAGGGAGAAGTGGGTGAGATTTCAATTGTATCAAATTGCATAGGTATGGCCTCTTCCATTAACAGTCTAGCATCTTCTAATGAACACCTGGATCCTACTATATCCACAACATTTAGAAAATGATTATTAAAAATATTTTAAATATTTATTAAAAATAAGGTTTTATGTGACAGATGTAATAATTTCTGCGAATTTATTATGTTGTATAGAGGAAAATATTAGTAAATAATAAAATATTACTTTTATTTTAAAAAAATATTTTTCGACATTTGCTAACAAAGAATTTAAATAATAGTGAAAAGCGAAGTCACTACAAATGAGAATCGAAGCAATGACATCACTATCACAAAACTTGTACAAGATATATTTTTCTCAGCTGCCAGTAGCTACTTTATGAAAATAGAAATGTTTTGTGTTTGACGTCACTCTGAAATGTTCCGATGTTACAAGTCGAGCATTTGAGAGGTTTCTTTTTAGAAAATTTTAGGAAATTGGTGTCCAGGTATTGGAAATCAAAACGTGTAACTATGAAGAAAATCAAAGAGGGCTGGTCCTTGTCAGATCCACGGCTAACTTTAACGCTCCGTCTAAGCTACATAAAATGTCATCCGAAAGAGGAGCTACAACTCCGAGGAAACCTTTCACGGCACACTCACTGTTAAATATGGTATCCACTGTGCGGGCGGCGAAACGAGGGAGGATTCTGCTGCGAAGAGGAAGAGTTTCCGCTCGTTAACAGTTGCGATATTTGCCTCCTCTGAGGCGTGCAAAAACGCTAAGCGTAACGAGCAATTAGCGAGGCCAGAAGCGGCGGGCCGGGTGCGCTCGAGTTGGCGTCACTTCTGGCGCCAGCGTTCATTGCACAACGAGCTGGCTGGCCCGGGCCGGCTAGAGATAAGGGCGAGTGCTGGCGGCGTCTTTTATCTGCCGTGTCGGCGTAAGCCACGGTGGGGAAGTCAGCGACGGAGTGGTTTTGTTGCGGCCCGCTACGTCATCTTACCGATACCCAGACTACCGCACGACCGCAGAACAAGTAAACACGACACATCGCCTGGCGCGCAGGGTTCTACATACAGGGTGTCATTGTACAACTGCAAATATTTTTATTGGTGAATGAGGATGGTGAACTAAACAGCATTACATCAGTATCTATTTCGTTTGCAGACTAATAATTAGGCATTAACGTGTATTTTCCCCTGGGTGATGGGTTAAGCGTTGAAATGTGGACACCTGGAGGTAAAACGCCCAGTCTATACTGGCAGGTGTAGTCCACTTAATTGTGCAGCTGCAACAGTGCAGAAAACATCAGGTAGTAAATTATTTAACGTGTTTGCGGGAAGAATTTTAGACTAACACACCAGGGTACATACTAAGGTACTATTGATCACAATATCTGCAATTACACCCCTGACACCATCTGAACTTACGAGTGTGGTTTGATAAGTCTGGTAAAAAAAAGAAAGAAATGTTTAAAAAACAAACAACTCATCTTGCTTCTCGACATAGTTGCGTTTGAATGATATACACTTTGTCCAGTGATCCTCTGGCTGTTTCATCCCATCAGAGTGCGGTAGCGTTCTCGCTTCCCACGCCCGGGTTCCCGGGTTCGATTCCCGGCGGTGTCAGGGATTTTCTCTGCCTCGTGATGACTGGGTGTTGTGAGATATCCTTAGGTTCGTTAGGTTTAAATAGTTCTAAGTTCTAGGGGACTGATGACCATAGATGTTAAGTCCCATAGTGCTCACAGCCATCCCATCAGAAAACTGTCAAACTCTGCAGAATATTCGTTGACTGCAACTATCACTCTCTCATTTGGTGGAAATTTCTTCCCAGCGAGCCAAAGTTTCTAATTAGGGAACAGGAATAAGTCACTTGGGATTACGTCTGGTGAATAGGTTGAATGAGGAACCAACTCAGAATCCAGTTAGTGCACTTTCGCCATTGTTGTGGAATGATTCATTACCCTGCAGAAAGAGCACTTTTTTCCGAACCAACCTTGGTCTTTCTTCAGCCAACACAAGTTTCAAACGATCCAGTAATGAAGTACAATAGGGTCCTGTTATGGTTCTGTCTTTTTCCGAGTAATCTGTGAGAATTATTCCTTGGGAATCCCCCTCCAAAAAAAAAAAAAAAAAAAAAAAAAAAAAGTGGTCAGCACCTTAAAAGCTGACTTTCACCAGACTTCGTGTATTTTTTACTCCGATTTTGACTCTGGTGTGTAGCGGTGGATCCAGGTTTCATAAACTGTCACACATCGGCGCAAAATCTCTTGCGGACTGCGATTAACACTCAGTTTCTTCATAAACAAGTATCCATACAGGATATTATGCACGTGTTCTGTTGAGCTGCCTACATTCTCATCAACTTCAGAAATTTTTATTCGGTGCTCTTGCATTAATATATCATCGTTTTGTCAAATGTTTACTTTGTGGTGACCTCAGGTGAACGGTATGAGTGCACTTCGCCTTGGGTGGTTGTTCGAAAACGTTGAAATTCATTAATCGAAAAGTAAGCGGTCTTCAGTGATGGTTCAGAGTCTGCGTGAAATAAATCCAGTTCTGTTTTGATTTGTGCGGCAGTCCTACCCTTGTAATGAAAATGTTTAGCGACAGCACGAAACAAGGTTTTCTCCATTTTCAATCGCAATCGACACCTGACCAATTCAGACGGCTGTCAACAGTGAACTGAACGCTGTACATTTTTGAAATTCTTCATACGATCCTTGAAATAACCAAGCTTTCCGACCGCGAAGGCGCAACATAAATGTTCCATTATTTCGTGGAAATTTGTCTGACTTATGAAAACACCCTCATACGTTGATCAGCCAAACCTTTACCACCATACCACACCGCGAGACAATGCCGTCAGGTTTTCTGTGGATACGTGACGTGATAAGGGAAGTATATCAGCGGAGTAGAGGTATACGGATCATTCTAGCGGCCATACGAATCACGAATGGGGAAACACACCTACATCGAAGACTCTGAGCAAGGAAATGTACTAGCCTGACGCTAGGGATCGATCACCTCGAAAACGACGAACGTGGACTTCTGTTCATATCCTGCTGTCGTGAACATCGATGGAAAGTGGTTGAAGGATGGAGAAAACACGACTACCCAGCTAGCTATTGCAAGCTGTAACGGAACACCTTTCGATCCAAATATTGGTAGATTAATCTCGAAACTATATATGAAGGGCTTATTTCGATAGTGGTACAAGTCCATTACCTCCACTTTTCTGTCTATAATGCTTCTGAAATTTATGAGCCAAACAGAAAGAAAGGTTCATCTCTAGCAAGAAGCCATATGCATGAATATTTCTGGTATCTCAACTGCAGATTTTTCAGCGCTCATTTAACTTTAGGAGTCTGTATCTCAAAATGAACAAAAATGGGCTTGTACCACTATAAAAATAAATCAAAGTTGGCAGTAGAAATACCTCCGTAAAATTGTAAAATGTGCTATTTCCTATATTTGTATTATTTGAAAAAAAAAACAATGTAATACTTGAAACTTCCTGGCAGATTAAAACTGTGTGCCCGACCGAGACTCGAACTCGGGACCTTTGCCTTTCGCGGGCAAGTGCTCTACCAACTGAGCTACCAAAGCACGACTCACGGCCGGTACTCACAGCTTTACTTCTGCCAGTACCTCGTCTCCTACCTTCCAAACTTTACAGAAGCTCTCCTGCGAACCTTGCAGAACTAGCACTCCTGAAAGAAAGGATATTGCGGAGACATGGCTTAGCCACAGCCTGGGGGATATTTCCAGAATGAGATTTTCACTCTGCAGCGGAGTGTGCGCTGATATAAAACTTCCTGGCAGATTAAAACTGTGTGCCCGACCGAGACTCGAACTCGGGACCTTTGCCTTTCGCGGGCAAGTGCTCTACCAACTGAGCTACCGAAGCACGACTCACAACCGGTACTCACAGCTTTACTTCTGCCAGTACCTCGTCTCCTACCTTCCAAACAGTTTTAATCTGCCAGGAAGTTTCATATCAGCGCACACTCCGCTGCAGAGTGAAAATCTCATTCTGGAATGTAATACTTATTTATCAAATTCTAAATGACTGCTCTACTCCGAGCCTTTAATTGATGCTTTAATTAAGGGAGAAATAAACACCACGAAATTCGAAATAGTCGATTGGATTGGCGCGCTCGGTGGTGCCCTCCGCAACCGTAGCCGAAGAAGAAGAAGATAATGGCGAGGTGTTGAACGGTATAGACGCGTTCTCGATGGCCGTGGATGTAAAATTATTCTGATGCAAAAAGTGCATCTCGTCTGCATCAAAGTGGTGTGGCTTTTCCGTTAGACGCTATAAAGACGTCTCTGCAACCACCCCTACTTAAAGGGAGTCTCTCTAACAAAGGAATCACCTTCAAAGGACGTTTACACGTTTCCTAGCCTTAAAGGGGAATCAAACATGTAAGTTAGCATTCCAAATTAATAAAGAAGGAGGTTCAAATGGCTCTAAGCACTATGGGACTCAACTTCTGAGGTCATCAGTCCCCTATAACTTAGAACTACTTAAAGCTAACTAACCTAAGGATATCACACACATCCATGCCCGAGGAAGGATTCGAACCTGCGACCGTAGCGGTCACGCGGTTCCAGACTGTAGCGCCTAGAACCGCTCGGCCACATCGGCCGGCCAAAGAAGGAGGAAAGTGCCATTAGATGAGAGTCGCGCGCATATTTTCGCCCGTAATACGGACGGCGCAGCGAGATGAAACTGCAACGCTCCGTGCCAAGTTCGGTGTGAAGCGGCAAGTATAAATTAAAAAATAAAACATGGACCACCATCAGTAATTTGAACAAAGCGGGCTCTGTGTCCGACTGGTGTACGTCGCACAACGACGTCACTGGTAGTGGACGGCGGGCCGAATCATTCTTTGGGTCACTCGCGTGAAAACTGCGGCAGTATGCAAATGAAATGATCGGCGCACCGATCTCAGGGATGTGGAGCGATATGCGCGGTTTGAAATTACTGACTGAATACGAGAAGTGTTCGGCCATATACGTCCACTAACAATGGGTCGTCGGCGCCACTTTTCCAGCAGTAATCGTCTGAAAAACATAAATCATAAAATATTAACAACAAAGTGACATGGAGGGTTGAAATGTAGAAATGATAATCATAGTGAAGTTTACTTTGACTACCTTATAAGCACTTAAGGTACATTTTAACATAGAGATTAGATTAGATTAGATTAGTACTTGTTCCATAGATCATGAATACGACACTTCGTAATGATGTGGAACGTGTCAGGTTAATAAAAGGTGTCTATACAAGATATTTCATTAGACAAAATATTACATGACACTCAATAATCTTATTTATTTATTTATTTATTTATTTTTGTGGACGTTGGGAAATTACCCACTAACTATATCCAAAAATTCATCTAATGAGTAGAAGGAGTTGCCATTAAGAAATTCTTTTAATTTCCTTTTAAATGCTATATGGCTATCTGTCAGACTTTTGATGCTTTTAGGTAAGTGACCAAAGACTTTTGTGGCAGCATAATTTACCCCCTTCTGAGCCAAATTTAGATTTAACCTTGAGTAGTGAAGATCATCCTTTCTCCTAGTGTTGTAGCCATGTACACTGCTATTACTTTTGAATTCGTTCGGATTGTTCATAACAGATTTCATGAGTGAATATATATATATATATATATATATATATATATATATATATATATATATATATATATAGTGAGGCTACAGTGAAGATTTCTAGCTCTTTAAATAAGTGTCTGCAGGATGATCTTGGATGAGTTCCAGCAATTATTCTGATTACACGCTTTTGTGCAATGAACACTCTTTTACTTAATGACGAGTTACTCCAGAAGCCATAAGAAAGCAGAGAATGAAAATAGGCACGGTAAGCTAATTTACTCAGATGTATAGCGCCAAAATTTGCAATGACCCTAATAGCATAAGTAGCTGAAAATCGTTTCAGCAAATCCTCAGTGTGTTTTTTCCATTTCAACCCCTCATCAATGCATACACCTAGAAATTTTGAATATTCTACCTTAGCTACCGATTTCTGATCGAAGTCTATATTTATTAATGGGGTCATTCCATTTACTGTGTGGAACTGTATATACTGTGTTTTGTCAAAATTTAATGAGAGCCCATTTGCAGATAACCATTTAATGATTTTCTGAAAAAAATCGTTTACAATGTCACCAGTTAATTTTTGTCTGTCGGGTGTGATCGCTATACTTGTATCATCAGCAAAAAGTACCAGCTTTGCATCTTCGTGAATATAGAATGGCAAGTCATTAATGTGTATTAAGAACAGCAGAGGACGCAAGACCTAACCTTGCGGCACCCCATTCTTGATTGTTCCCCAGTTTGAGAAATCACCAGTTTTTTGCATATTATGTGAACTGTTTATTTCAACTTTCTGCACTCTTCCAGTTAGGTATGATTTAAACCATTTGAGCACTGTCCCATTCATACCACATGTCCCATTCGTACCACACTACTTGAGCTTATCTAGAAGTATTCCGTGATTTACACAATCAAAAGCCTTTGACAGATCACAAAAAATCCAAACGGGTGACTTCCGTTTACTCAGAGCATTTAATATTTCATTAGTGAAAGTATATATAGCATTTTCCGTTGAAAAACCCTTCTGGAAACCAAACTGACATTTTGTTAAAGCTTTATTTTTACAAAGGTATGAAGCTACTCTACAATACATTACTTTTTCAAGAATTTTGGATAAGGCAGTCAGAAGAGAGATTGGGCGGTAGTTGTTGACATCAGACGTTCCCCTTTTTTATGCAGTGGTATAACAATGGCATACTTCAGTCTATCTGGGAAAATACCCTTCTTTAGAGAGCTATTACATACGTTTCTTAGAATTCCACTTATTTCTTGTGTACAAGCTTTTATTATCCGCCGGCCGAAGTGGCCGTGCGGTTAAAGGCGCTGCAGTCTGGAACCGCATGACCGCTAGGGTCGCAGGTTCGAATCCTGCCTCGGGCATGGATGTTTGTGATGTCCTTAGGTTAGTTAGGTTTAACTAGTTCTTAGTTCTAGGGGACTAATGACCTCAGCAGTTGAGTCCCATAGTGCTCAGAGCCATTTGAACCATTTTATTATCCTGCTGGAAATGCCATCAATCCTATGCGAGCTTTTATTCTTGAGAGAGTTTATTATCTTCCTAATTTCAGATGGAGAGGTGGGTGGAATTTCAAATGTATCAAATGGTGTGGGTAAGGCCTCTTCCATTAACTGCCTTGCTTCTTCTGATGAACATTTAGATCCTTTTTTCTCTACAACATTTTAGATTCATAAAGAGAGTCATGACAATGCGTCCGTACCTAATCAGAGCGGGAATAGAACAGAAGAAAAACCAGCGGACGCTGGACAAAAGAATTAGACATAAAAATGTCTAAGGAAATCAGAGGTTGTACATCAGCAAATACATCGATAAGTATACACAGATGAAACTGTAAGACAGGATGTACTATAGAATATCTGACTCCGTAAATGTCGGAAATAATTTTAAAAGCAAAATAAATGCTACTAATTAAAAAGTAATACTACAAAGTCATGTATCCGAGTAGTGAAGAAATTAGCATATATCATCATAATATGAGGTATTATTGATAAAATTCGTGAACTGCTTATAGACGTCGAGCACCACTTAAATAATTTGACAATTCAGAGGATTGCTTACGAGGATACATATTAGCAGGAGGGGGGGCGGGGGGGGGGGAGTGGCCATGTACGTAAAAAAAAACAGTACTCGATTTGAGTCTGCAGACATATGATGGCACTGCACTAAACACGTGTTTGAATGTTGTGCAGGGCAGCTGAATTTAGTGAAACAGAACTTTCAATTGTTGTTATTCATAGGCCTCCTTAAGTCTGACTTCAGAGCATTTCTGTTCAAGTTAGAGACGGTTCTTGGCACTTTATAGGAAGTACCAAATATTAGTTGTATGTGTTGACTTCAATATTAATTTTGTATGTGATTGTGCAAGAGCTTCAAAGTTCATGTGATTTGATGCAGATTATGTTTTGTTCACCCGGGTGCAGGGGAACAGTAGCACAGCTGTAGACAATATTTTAATTCACGCTCACTAGTAGATGGGCATTCTGTTAGTAAAAGGGTGAATGGCCTTTCAGACCATGATGCACAAATTTTAACACTAATATGTTTTTCTATTTAAACAAATGTTCTGTATAATTACAAACTATATAGAAAAGTTATTCCAACAGCAAACCTTGTTAAGGAACAAGAGGGACAGGATGTTTGAAGTGCCGATAATATAGATGATAAATATAATTATTTCCTTAACATATTTCTCATGATCTTTGAAAGTTGCTTTCCATTAAAATGTTCTGAACAGGGTACTAGTACTAAAAGTCAGCCTGGGTGGCTGACTACTGGGATAAAGATATGTAGAACAAAGTGGGAACTATATCAAAATGTTAGAAGTAGTCACAATCGAGCTACAGTAGCCCATTACAAATAGTATTGTAATGTTATTAGGAAGGCAAAGAGTATGTGGTACGCAAATAGAACAGCTAATTCACAGGATAAAATTGAAACCACATTTCCAGTCGTGAAGGAAGTGTCTACCCAGTAGTACAAGGTTAACGGCACAAAGTCAGTTCGTAGTAAAAATGTTTCTGTTACTGGTAAGTCAGATACATGTACAGTTTTTAACAATCACTTTCTAAGCATTGCTGGTGAATTAAATAAAAACTTTCTACAGAGAACCATATAAGTCTCTTGGAAAATTCCTTTCCGATAATGATTTCTGAAATACTCCTTTGAGATACAAGAGGGAGATTGAGTCAGTAATTACCTCTCATGAACATCATGGAGTACCTGTCACAATATTATGATTCTGTGCTGCAAATGTTAAATCTATACTTAGCCATATTTGTAATTTTTCCTTCAAGAATGGTCAGTTTCCTGAGCGATTCACGTACTCAGGAGTAAACCCACTTCATAAAAGGAAAAAAGGTATAATGCAGACAGTTTCATCTTATTTCTGCTCCATCAGTGTTTGCTCAAGTTATTGGTTAGACCTGAAAATGCTATATTCTCTTTTTTCTGTTAGGTACTGGTTGGATTAAACAAAACATTTCCAACGCTAGGTATCTTTTTTGATTTACTAAGGCGTTTGATTGCGTTTATCACAAAATATTGCTCCAGAAATTGGACCATTATGCACCATGGGGAGTAATTCGTAATTGGTTCGCCTCTTGTTTTAATAGCAGACAGCAAAAGGTCATTATTCACAGTGCTGCGAATGGCTATGATGCAGTGTCTGAGTAGGGCACAGTAAAATGAACGGGGGGGGGGGGGGGGATTGCCCCAAGGATCAGTACTGGAGACACTCGTGCCCCTTATTTATATAAATGACATGCTTGCTGGTATTATGGTGATTCGATAATATTTATGATTGCTGATGTCACTGGCTTGGTAGTAAAGGATGTTGTGTGCGACGTTGACACTGTCTCAAATAGTGTAGTTCAAGACATAAGTATGTGGATTGCAGAAAACAAACTACAACTATATCACAGTAAGACTCAATTCTTACAGTTTCTAATACACAATTCAATAAACCCGATGTTTTAATTTCACAGAATGGGCATATGAACAGTGAAACTCAACAGTTGTGGCGGTATGCCACATAACGTGAAAAAATAATATTCAAGAACTTCGCAAATGTAACAAAACTGTCATCGTAACGAAATAAATATGTATTATCGCAGAAAAATCACAAAGACTCTGAAAACAATCTGCGAATGTTATTGTAATCTCTGTTTCTTTTGCAAAAGGATCGGACACTTCCCTTTTGTTCCTTGGTAGTGTAAGAAGCCATTTTGTGACGAGGCATGAAAACGTAAAAATTTCATGTAATATTTAAACTAAATATAATGAAATACACTCCTGTAAATTGAAATAAGAACACCGTGAATTCATTGTCCCAGGAAGGGGAAACTTTATTGACACATTCCTGGGGTCAGATACATCACATGATCACACTGACAGAACCACAGGCACATAGACACAGGCAACAGAGCATGCACAATGTCGGCACTAGTACAGTGTATATCCACCTTTCGCAGCAATGCAGGCTGCTATTCTCCCATGGAGACGATCGTAGAGATGCTGGATGTAGTCCTGTGGAACGGCTTGCCATGCCATTTCCACCTGGCGCCTCAGTTGGACCAGCGTTCATGCTGGACGTGCAGACCGCGTGAGACGACGCTTCATCCAGTCCCAAACATGCTCAATGGGGGACAGATCCGGAGATCTTGCTGGCCAGGGTAGTTGACTTACACCTTCTAGAGCACGTTGGGTGGCATGGGATACATGCGGACGTGCATTGTCCTGTTGGAAGTTCCCTTGCCGGTCTAGGAATGGTAGAACGATGGGTTCGATGACGGTTTGGATGTACCGTGCACTATTCAGTGTCCCCTCGACGATCACCAGTGGTGTACGGCCAGTGTAGGAGATCGCTCCCCACACCATGATGCCGGGTGTTGGCCCTGTGTGCCTCGGTCGTATGCAGTCCTGATTGTGGCGCTCACCTGCACGGCGCCAACCACGCATACGACCATCATTGGCACCAAGGCAGAAGCGACTCTCATCGCTGAAGACGACACGTCTCCATTCGTCCCTCCATACACGCCTGTCGCGACACCACTGGAGGCGGGCTGCACGATGTTGGGGCGTGAGCGGAAGACGGCCTAACGGTGTGCGGGACCGTAGCCCAGCTTCATGGAGACGGTTGCGAATGGTCCTCGCCGATACCCCAGGAGCAACAGTGTCCCTAATTTGCTGGGAAGTGGCGGTGCGGTCCCCTACGGCACTGCGTAGGATCCTACGGTCTTGGCGTGCATCCGTGCGTCGCTGCGGTCCGGTCCCAGGTCGACGGGCACGTGCACCTTCCGCCGACCACTGGCGACAACATCGATGTACTGTGGAGACCTCACGCCCCACGTGTTGAGCAATTCGGCGGTACGTCCACCCGGCCTCCCGCATGCCTACTATACGCCCTCGCTCAAAGTCCGTCAACTGCACATACGGTTCACGTCCACGCTGTCGCGGCATGCTACCAGTGTTAAAGACTGCGATGGAGCTCCGTATGCCACGGCAAACTGGCTGACACTGACGGCGGCGGTGCACAAATGCTGCGCAGCTAGCGCCATTCGACGGCCAACACCGCGGTTCCTGGTGTGTCCGCTGTGCCGTGCGTGTGATCATTGCTTGTACAGCCCTCTCGCAGTGTCCGGAGCAAGTATGGTGGGTCTGACACACCGGTGTCAATGTGTTCTTTTTTCCATTTCAAGGAGTGTATTTCTTAAAAATGTCACTAATGTTTTACTGTAACAACTCCTATATTCATGAAGCGATATATATAAACGATTTATGCAAATTTTTAGAGGAACACTGGCGCACAGGTCTACGCCATTGCTCTAGATGATAACGTAAACGTAGGAGATTTGTATTGATTAATTGTTCTTCTTTTGAAACTGTAATAGTAGTCAGTTTTTCTAATATTGAACCATATTCTTTTAAGGTGATGTCAGTAAATTTTAGTGATCCCACCCCTCTCGGGTAGTGGCGGCTGCTGAGGACTCACGTTCTTCTCAGCCTGGGGATGTTTGATACTATTGGGACACCGTTTATTTGTTTCATTGGGATATTCTGCCTGCTTGGATGTTACGTTTGTGTTGGCTGATGCCACTTTGTAGTTAAATTCTCTTATATCTAAGTGGTGGAATTCCACCTCCCGGCTTTCGCCTTACAACTGGGGGAAACCACCAAAACCCCAGTCAGGATGACACTGGATTATCATCTGCTAATCTCTGAGAGCTTCTTACACTAGGTTTTTAATTTAATTGATGTTTAGTGATGGATTACTTTATCTCTTTGTAGAGTTTTTGATCTAGATTATGTATTATGCCTACGTTATATGCTCTATCGTTTGAGTGTGACAAACTAATTGATTGATTGATTGGTAAACTCTATTTCTAAACTAGTGTGAGTTAGGAGGATGGCCATGTGGGTATGTGGAGGGTCGTTTCACTTCACTCCACTAGGGGAGTTGGGGGGAGCTGATGGGACACTTCACTTTACTGTATTTACTGTATTCTTCTTTTTCTAATTTTTTCTGTAAGCTCCTTGTTATTGGAATATGTTCGTTGTATTGCATGGGGAATGAAGTCTAGGGGGTAAGGGTATGTAAATTGGGTGATTCTAAATTCGTAAATTGGGCTACATATTATGTGTTTCATTATCCCTTCCATTCTTTGTTCCGGCCGTATTTGGCTACTTCAGGAGTTATATTGTCTAACATAGGGCGGGTGTTGGTGACCGCATATACTAGATCGTTGGTAGTTGTATTGTGCAGCTTCGCTGCTAACCTCAGGTTACGGCGGTCGAATGCGGAAATTCTTTCATCTTGTGCCCTGGAGGCCGTCCACAGACAAGCACCGTACTCGAGGATTGGTCGGACAAACGTTCTGTAAGTCTGTAGCGCTGCGCCAGGGCTGGCGCCCCCAAATTTTGAACTTGTCAAGATTCATTCTTTGTTTGCATTTGCTTATGCCGTTTTCTGTGTGGTGATTCCATGATAAAGTATAGAGTCATCCCTAGGTATTTTGCAGTCTGGACAGGGTTTACTCCCTTTTGCCATAGGGTTATGTAAAGGTCGTTATGTTTTAGTCTGGCACTGCGTTAGGTTACGGTGTCTGAAAAGTAGCAGCTGGCTTTTTGTCGGATTAGGTTTAATGCGCCACTTGGCCATCCACTGTTCTAGCTGGGGTGTGTAGGATGCTGTTACACTCTTCGCTTCCTCTACCGAATGCGCCGTAGGCGGTGTCGTCCGCGTAGAGGGCGAAATGTTCGTTCCACTTGTTGGAGCGAGGGATGTCGGCGGTATATAAACTGTAGAGCGTGGGTGAGGGGAGCGCCTTGCGCTACTCCAGCTGCAGGAGAGAATTTCTCTGAGAGTTGGTTTCCGACCGATACTGTTGCTGTTCTATTAGTTATTATGGAGAAAATAAGGCGTACGAAGTGAGGTGGGAAGTTTTGCTTGGCCATTTTATATGCCAGCCCTCAGTGCCACATCTTATCGAATGCTCGTTCAATGTCCAGGAATAGTGCCAATACGCAGTCACCTCTGTTTAGGGCTTCTGATGTTGTACTGATGAGTCTGATGATGGGGTCCATGGTTGAATGATCCTGTCTGAAGCCGGTTTGTTCTGGAGGGAGAATATTTAATTTGTTAATGAATTTGTGAGTTCTGTTGTTTAGAATTGATTCAAATGTCTTGCCTATTACTGGCAGGAGCAAGATTGGGCGGTATTAGGTAGGTTGATTAAGTGGCTTTCCAGGCTTGTGAGTCATGATGATATTTGCGTTTTTCCATTGTTTTGGCACATTCCTAGACAGAGCGCAGCGTTGTAGAGGCGGCTTAGTGTTGGAGGAAACATGTGGTGAGGGGCGGCCGAGAGCATTTTCCTTGTAACTTCGTCCCTGCAGGTACATCATTTTGCTTGCCAGATATGAGTGCTAGTGCAATTTCCTCTTCGGTAAATGGCGCCAGAAGCTTTGCCTGCTCTTCTGAGAGGGCTGTCTGGGTGTTGAGTAAGTTCTCCAGACTTTCCTCGATTTCTTTGGCGAGTGTGTCATCGAATAGAGGGTCAGTGGGGTGGCTGTGGACCTCCTTCCGGACCTCACTAAACACTTTTGATTTCTGGTGGCCGTCAGCTGTGATGCCTTGTGGGGTGACGAGAGCAGCACTGGGAGAGTTGTTACCAAGATCTCCTGTTCTCTGTTTAAAGGTCTTCCAAAATTTAGCCGGTTCCCCGGGGTTGAAGCAGTCCGCCCTCCAGCGTTTTAGATTGTCTTTGACTGTGGTGTTCAGTCTGTTCCACTCACTTCTTAGGGTGGAGGGGTCACCTAACCTCTTATAAAGTGGGTGCCGGTTTTTTTTGTGATATGTTACAATATAGCATCACCGGTCTACTGCGGTCTAACTGTGTTGGTGAGGCAGTAAATTTATCCACAGGGCAGTGACTGCGTCACTGCAATTCACTTTGGAGGTGTGGCGGTGGGACTTGTAGTCCCGTACCACCCTCTGACGGTCACAGTACTACATGAGTCAGGCAGAAAAATTTTGCCTAACGTGGGCAGGTATGATTGGAAAGTATTGGACGTAGAATGGGGGCTAGTCCCGCCAAAGGATGCGTCCGTGGTGGGCGTGCCAGACCTATCGTTAGCCATGGTCGGAATCCGATTCCTCTAGGATGGTTAGGGGAACTGGATGTCGATGCCAGCGGCGTGGAAGTGTGGTCCTAACGTGGCGTAACCCATGGACAGTGTCCCGCAAGGCATCCACTTTCCCATAGAGCCGCCGCGCGTTGTTGCGTATGGTCGTCTTTAGGGGGACGATATCCGCTTCCTCGTGGAGAGTGTCAATTCTCGTGAGTGGCGGGGCGTGCAGGCTCCACCTGAGCACCTTGTTCTGCAGGCGCTGCAATGTCCGCATCCTGGTGACACTAATCGTGGCCCATGCAGCAGATCCATACGTGAGGGCAGGCAGGATAACTATTCGGTAAATGCGGAGCTTGGTATGCAGGTTAAGTTCCCTACTGCGGAAGAGCGGGTACAAAATCCTGGTTAGCTTTTGCCCCTTGTTGGTGACATACTCCGCATGACAGTGGAAGAGCAATTTGTGGTCCATCTGGACCCGAGATAGGTGGTTGTCGGGGACCAGGGCACCTGCACACCTGCAATTGCGATAGTGCGACGGAGGACTGGGCGACGTTTTGTGAAGTAAACTACCGTAGTTTTGGCGGCATTGAGAGCTATTTTGTTTGTCCGGCACCAGGTGATAGCGGCGTCCACCTGTCGCTGGAGGCGGGCGACGACGGCGTCAGTAATGCGGCCATTGGTGTATAGTGCTGTGTCGTCAGCGTATTGTGAAAGGTGGCACTCGGGGATGACCGGCATATCATTGACATAGATATTAAAAAGGATGGGAGATAGCACTGATCCTTGCGGAGTGCCTGCCGACAATTGGCGAATGCCAGAATGCATTCCCCTTTGAGCCACTAGGAAAGCCCTACCACGGAGGAAGTCATCCACGATCTTGACATAAATATCTGGTATAGCGGTCTGTGTCAGCATCTTGTGTACGAGGTTGTCTTGCCAGATCTTGTCGTAGGCGTTTTGCAACTCCAGAAAAACGGCAGCTGTCGGCAGTGTTGAAGCCTTTGCTGATGTGTTCAGTGATCCGTAGGACCTGAAGTTCAGCAGAGAGGTGCGAAGTGAATCCAAACTGTTCAGGACGGATCGTCCCACCTGCCGCAAGAGGTTGGGAAAGTCGGTGAAGGATCACAGATTCAAGTACCTTCGCCATAGTGTTTAGCAGGCTGATGGGCCTTTTGTTGGTGGGGACTGTAACGTCCTTGAACCTCTTGGGGATCGCAATCAGCTTCGCTTGTTACCACTGAGGGGGGAAAAGGTCAGACGTGAGACAACAGTTTACAAACTTGAACAACATGAATGGTGTCGGTGTTGTGTTTTGATATACAAACAGCTTGTCGGGCAAACTAGCTGCGAGAAGTACCATAACAGAGCCAGTAACTTAAATAATTTCGCAGTTGTGAAGCAGGCAGAATAACATTAACTCCAGCTTTACGTAACATATACATACCAACAATACACTTACTTAAAAAAGAACCACCACACAGTTCATTTTCTTGGTGTTCAAATTGATAGTAAACTGTCTTGTAAAGCCCACATTCAGGATCTTGTTTAAAAACTTAATACTGCCATTTTTACTACTCGAACGGCATCTGAAGTTAATGATAGTTCGATAAGAAAAGTAGCCTACTTTGCTTATTTTCATTGTTTATGAAATCTTGGGGTAACTCCTCCCATTCTCAAACGACATTTTTGACTAAGAAACGAACGATTCAGGCAATAAGTGGTGTAAGTTCACTCAGCTTTTGTCAATCCCTGTTGGTTAGTCTGGGTATTCTGACATTGACCCCTCAATATAGATATTCCTTACTGTAGTTTCTTGTTAAGAATATCAGATTATTCCCAAGAAATAGCCTTCACTCAGTTAATACTAGGCTGAAATCCACTGCTCTTCTGGACTGCATTTGCCTGACTCTTTGCAGAAAGGCGTGCAGTATACTGCTGCATCCATTTTCAGTAAGCTACCACAAGCATTCAAAAATCTTAGCAGTAATCCACGCGCGTTCAAATCGAAACTGAAGAGTTTCCTCATGGGTCAGTCCTATTCTGTCGAGAAGTTCCTTGAAAAATTAAGCTGATTGCTGTGTTACATTTGACTGTATTTACATAAACTAATTGCTTGTCTTTTCGTGGATTCATAAACATTTTATTTTATCTGTTATTACTTTCATGTTGTAATTTCATGTACTGACACGTTACATGACCTTGGAGATTTGCACCTCAATATGATCCTACGGAACTAGCTGTATAAAATAAAAGTAGAAATAAATCATCAAGTCTCGGATGCAAGAATTCCCAGACATATGACACTGTGAATTTCCGTATGCCAGAGATGCCACTCGAAGAGTGGCTCTGGGAAGTGTGATGCTGTTTGGTGTGAATTCAGGTATCAGAAAACGTGAAGAAGCTGTCGGAGATCATATCTCACCACCACTTCGACGATGCATCCACGATAACATTTTCGTCTATGAAAACTACAACAAGGCAAGACTTTGATTTCCTTCAGTAAAGAACTTTTGTTAGCAGAGCATCAGTCAGAATGGGTCAATATGAAGCAACATTTAATTTGAACATTATAGTTTATTAGTAGTCACACATTTATTTCATTATTCCACTACAGTCCTTTGTCATTCATTACAAACAATGTGTTAAAACGATCTTTAGAATCATAACCTATTCCAAAGACTATAGTATTTCAGATTAAAAGGCTAACAGTGTGGTTAATTTTAAATATCTAAGCATTGGTTACCTTTGCTTTTCCATTTACTAACGTAAATGTTGATAATAAAACAATTTATAATCCAGTAATGAACTTCAGCAATTAATTTTGTAAAACAGTTTCAAGATGACTGCCAGAACATGGCATTAGAATCAGTTTATCTTGCTTTATCTTAGAATGTTGAGTACAAAGTACAAAAAAATGGCTCTGAGCACTATGGGACTTAACATCAATGGTCATCAGTCCCTTAGAACTACTTAAACCTAACTAACCTAAGGACATCACACAACACCCAGTCATCACGAAGCAGAGAAAATCCCTGACCCCGCCGGGAATCGAACCCGGGAACCCGGGCGCGGGAATACAATGTACAGTTAACAACTTCGTTCGTAAATTCGTTGTAAATTTCAGAAATAATTAAAATCGAATTAGCTCCTTCGGAGCTTGGTTATCGCAAGAAACTTGATATACTATTTCTTTCAGGGCGTTTTATAAGGTATGAGACAATCTTCAACTTTTATAGTCCTGTCTTCCTCAGTTGCGTGTAATATTACGGTATATTGCAGAATGATATTTTCACTCTGCAGCGGAGTGTGCGCTGATATGAAACTTCCTGGCAGATTAAAACTGTCTGCCCGACCGAGACTCGAACTCGGGACCTTTGCCTTCGCAGGAGAGCTTCTGTAAAGTTTGGAAGGTAGGAGACGAGGTACTGGCAGAAATACAGCTGTAGTACCGGGCGTGAGTCGTGCTTCGGTAGCTCAGTCGGTAGAGCACTTGCCCGCGTAAGGCAAAGTTCCCGAGTTCGAGTCTCGATCGGGCACACAGTTTTAATCTGCCAGGAAGTTTCGTTACGGTATATTGATAATTTTTACTTATGGACCGTCTGACAGCAACTGAATAAAACACAATTTTAGTGCCATACGCGTTTCGCCTTTATTTTCTGCAATGCATATATATACTCCTGGAAATTGAAATACGAACACCGTGAATTCATTGTCCCAGGAAGGGGAAACTTTATTGACACATTCCTGGGGTCAGATACATCACATGATCACACAGAACCACAGGCACATAGACACAGGCAACAGAGCATGCACAATGTCGGCACTAGTACAGTGTATATCCACCTTTCGCAGCAATGCAGGCTGCTATTATCCCATGGAGACGATCGTAGAGATGCTGGATGTAGTCCTGTGGAACGGCTTGCCATGCCATTTCCACCTGGCGCCTCAGTTGGACCAGCGTTCGTGCTGGACGTGCAGACCGCGTGAGACGACGCTTCATCCAGTCCCAAACATGCTCAATGGGGGACAGATCCGGAGATCTTGCTGGCCAGGGTAGTTGACTTACACCTTCTAGAGCACGTTGGGTGGCTCGGGATACTTGCGGACGTGCATTGTCCTGTTGGAACAGCAAGTTCCCTTGCCGGTCTAGGAATGGTAGAACGATGGGTTCGATGACGGTTTGGATGTACCGTGCACTATTCAGTGTCCCCTCGACGATCACCAGTGGTGTACGGCCAGTGTAGGAGATCGCTCCCCACACTATGATGCCGGGTGTTGGCCCTGTGTGCCTCGGTCGTATGCAGTCCTGATTGTGGCGCTCACCTGCACGGCGCCAAACACGCATACTACCATCATTGGCACCAAGGCAGAAGCGACTCTCATCGCTGAAGGCGACGCGTCTCCATTCGTCCCTCCATTCACGCCTGTCGCGACACCACTGGAGGCGGGCTGCACGATGTTGGGGCGTGAGCGGAAGACGGCCTAACGGTGTGCGGGACCGTAGCCCAGCTTCATGGAGACGGTTGCGAATGGTCCTCGCCGATACCCCAGGAGCAACAGTGTCCCTAATTTGCTGGGAAGTGGCGGTGCGGTCCCCTACGGCACTGCGTAGGATCCTACGGTCTTGGCGTGCATCCGTGCGTCGCTGCGGTCCGGTCCCAGGTCGACGGGCACGTGCACCTTCCGCCGACCACTGGCAACAACATCGATGTACTGTGGAGACCTCACGCCCCACGTGTTGAGCAATTCGGCGGTACGTCCACCCGGCCTCCCGCATGCCCACTATACGCCCTCGCTCAAAGTCCGTCAACTGCACATACGGTTCACGTCCACGCTGTCGCGGCATGCTACCAGTGTTAAAGACTGCGATGGAGCTCCGTATGCCACGGCAAAATGGCTGACACTGACGGCGGCGGTGCACAAATGCTGCGCAGCTAGCGCCATTCGACGGCCAACACCGCGGTTCCTGGTGTGTCCGCTGTGCCGTGCGTGTGATCATTGCTTGTACAGCCCTCTCGCAGTGCCCGGAGCAAGTATGGTGGGTCTGACACACCGGTGTCAATGTGTTCTTTTTTCCATTTCCAGGAGTGTATATACACAAACGCACACACAAATGCATACACGAACAGACCACAGATACTTCAATAGTTACACTCATAAGTTGGGCAATAACATTCGATCTTTGGCAAAAACATTTGACAGTCGGCAACAGAAACCAAGCATTCATTGCATAGTGCTGTGGAATGTGGAAAAAACAGCAAATTGGCGTTCATAAGAAGAAGAACAACACCAAAAATGCAACAGGAGCGTAATATGTAAGTACAGTTCGAAACATTACTACTTAATAGGAAATACCAACCACCAGAACTGTTTATAACCTATAGGCACAATGACAAAAATGTAAGTAAAATAGTTAACATATGTACATATTCCAGGCCAGTGATGATGCCCTGCAGAAAATAAAGGCGAAACGCGTATGGCACTAAAATTGTGTTTTATTCAGTTGCTGTCAGACGGTCCATAACTAAAAATTATCAATATACCGTAAGAGACAATCCTCTCCTGCAACTTAAGCCATTCAACGGATGTACTCAAGGTATGAAAACGATACTGAAGGTAGGTAGTGCTATGATTAACGCAATGCGACTGGACTCTTGCATCCATCCAATTAATAGTCGATTGCCTTAATTGCTTAACAATAGTCCAATAACTACGCACACGCTTTTATTTTATAAGGAAAGGTGATAATAATGTAGCTAACTGCTCAAATACATACAATGCAAATACTCCAGTGTGAGTGAGGACGAATGTTAAGTGGTAACTTTTTCGGAGGTTACTATAACGATCTGTGCCACAGTCAAGGTCAAGTGCCACCACAGAGCAGACGGCAATTGCAGCGTCCGATTTCACGTCCGGTGGCCGGTGACACGGAGCCATAGTATTCGTTATCCAATATAAAAGCTTATTCCATACCTGCTGCATTTAAAAGATATTAACACATGTAACAACCAATTATAAGACGAACTAGCAACCAATTATAAGACCAACTGGTCATAAAATCTCAGTTTTATGATAACTGTGAAATAGGAAGCCTGAAGCGATTGCACGCAATTTGTCGTCATTTAAAAACACAAATTGAATTTACTCGATATTGTTAGAGGTCAGTCACAAGTTCCTTGCATCACAGAACATGTATGGTGCAGGCTTGTTGTTGTTGTTGTGGTCTTCAGTCCTGAGACTGGTTTGATGCAGCTCTCCATGCTACTCTATCCTGTGCAAGCTTCTTCATCTCCCAGTACCTACTGCAACCTACATCCTTCTGAATCTGCTTAGTGTATTCATCTCTTGGTCTCCCCCTACGATTTTTACCCTCCACGATGCCCTCCAATAATAAATTGGTGATCCCTTGATGCCTCAGAACATGTCCTACCAACCGATACCTTCTTCAGGTCAAGTTGTGCCACAAACTCCTCTTCTCCCCAATCCTATTCAGTACCTCCTCATTAGTTATGTGATCTACCCATATAATCTTCAGCATTCTTCTGTAGCACCACATTTCGAAAGCTTCTATTCTCTTCTTGTCCAAACTATTTACCGTCCATGTTTCACTTCCATACATGGCTACACTCCATACAAATACTTTCAGAAATGACTTCCTGACGCTTAAATCTATACTCGATGTTAACAAATTTCTCTTGTTCAGAAACGCTTTCCTTGCCATTGCCAGTCTACATTTTATATCCTCTCTACTTCGACCATCATCGGTTATTAGCAAAACTCCTTTACTACTTTAAGTGTCTCATTTCCTAATCTAATACCCTCAACATCACCCGACTTAATTCGACTACATTCCATTATCCTCGTTTTGCTTTTGTTGATGTTCATCTTATATCCTCCCTTCAAGACACCATCCATTCCGTTCAACTGCTCTTCCAAGTCCTTTGCTGTCTCTGACAGAATTACAATGTCATCGGCGAACCTCAAAGTTTTTATTTCTTCTCCATGGATTTTAATACCTACTCCGAATTTTTCTTTTGTTTCCTTTACTGCTTGCTCAATATACAGATTGAATAACATCGGGGAGAGGCTACAACCCTGTCTAACTCCCTTCCCAACCGCTGCTTCCCTTTCATGTCCCTCGACTCTTATAACTGCCATCTGGTTTCTGTACAAATTGTAAATAGCCTTTCGCTCCCTGTATTTTACCCCTGCCACCTTTAGAATTTGAAAGAGTGTATTCCAGTCAACATTGTCAAAAGCTTTCTCTAAGTCTACCAATGCTAGAAACGTAGGTTTGCCTTTCCTTAATCTTTCTTCTAAGGTAAGTCGTAAGGTCAGTATTGCCTCACGTGTTCCAGTATTTCTACGGAATCCAAACTGATCTTCCCCGAGGCCGGCTTCTACTAGTTTTTCCATTCGTCTGTAAAGAATTCGTGTTAGTATTTTGCAGCTGTGGCTTATTAAACTGATTGTCCGGTAATTTTCACATCTGTCAACACCTGCTTTCTTTGGGATTGGAATTATTATATTCTTCTTGAAGTCTGAGGGTATTTCACCTGTTTCATACATCTTGCTCACCAGATGGTAGAGTTTTGTCAGGACTGACTCTCCCAAGGCCGTCAGTAGTTCCAATGGAATGTTGTCTACTCCGGGGGCCTTGTTTCGACTCAGGTCTTTCAGTGCTCTGTCAAACTCTTCACGCAGTATCGTATCCCCCATTTCATCTTCATCTACATCCTCTTCCATTTCCATAATATTGTCCTCAAGTACATCGCCCTTGTATAGACTATATACTCCTTCCACCTTTCTGCCTTCCCTTCTTTGCTTGGATCTGGGTTGCCACCTGAGCTCTTGATATTCATACAAGTGGTTCTCTTCTCTCCAAAGGTCTCTTTAATTTTCCTGTAGGCAGTATCTATCTTACCCCTAGTGAGAAAAGCCTCTACATCCTTACATTTGTCCTCTAGCCACACCTGCTTAGCCATTTTGCACTTCCTGTCGATCTCATTTTTGAGACGTTTGTATTCCTTTTTGCCTGCTTCATTTACTGCATTTTTATATTTTCTCCTTTCATCAATTAACAATATAACAACATAAACAAGGCTGCTATTGTGGCAAAACTCACGAAAGGCAGTAATACTAGCGCATATGCAAGTATTTTGGAGCTCACCGTTCAATGCATGTTGTTAAACATAGGTTTTTGCGGTGAAAACTCCGTATGTGTTCCCTTGTTGTCACAACTGCACCATCATTTATGATTGCAGTAGGTATGGGATCATCATGATAGGACCATAGGTTAATGGAAATGTGTGGCCTTATGGTACACAGATCGTTTTCTCCTACACCAGGTCGTATTTGGATACACTGTCAACAGGCAAACAGCTGCTATAAGCACATAATGTGTTACGCTTCCATGAGATGTGTGGTACTAATCAAAGGCATCATGGTACCTGTGGGCTGTTGTGACACAGAATAGTAAGGTTTAGAAATTCTGGGGTAACTCATCACTGAGTAAATGAGTGTTATTGCACAAAAGCGTGTAATCAGAATAATTGCTGGAGCTCATCCAAGACCATAGTGCAGACACTTATTTAAAGAGCTAGAGATCTTTACTCTAGCCTCACAATATATATATTCACTTATGAAATTTGTTATTAACAATCCGAACGAATTCAAAAGTAATAGCAGTGTACACGGCTACAACACTAGGAGAAAGGATGATCTTCACTACTTTATATACCACAGCCCTCCAGCTCTCATGATGTGTCGATCACTGGGATCGATGGCATTCACGGTAATAGTGACTACCTCAGGCATCAGTCCTGTTTCTGACAGTAATGAGTATAAAAAACCTTTTTCGATGACATTTTTAGGCGGTATTTATTATAGAATTCGTCCACTTTTAAAAAATATGGATGCAAATTTGCCCTTTCTACACACAATAACTTACAGAAAAATCTTATTCACAGTCTCAAGGTCACAGTTGCTCCTGTGTACAGTATAGGAGTTCATAAAATCACTTGTGATATGGTTCTGTTTATTAAGTAGGACAAACTGGAAGATCATTCAATGTCAGGTATAAGGTAAATTTATTGGAAAAAAGAGGTACTAACGTACATAATTCCACTTTTGCTGATCATCTGTTAATTTTCTGCCACAAACCGAAAAGTTTCGAAGAAATTTGCATTTTACAAAAGGAAAAGAAAGGTCACAGGTTCGGTGTACTCGAAGAGACAGAGATTTTCAAGCACATTTCTAAGAACGATGACCTTATCCTCAAGGAACAGCTACAATTATGTACCTTTTTTTTAATGGCTTTAAACCATTACTGGCAGCATTTTGATTGCTTTACGTTTTACTATGTATCCATACCTCTAGTTCCAAAACATCTTTTTTTTTCCTCAAACCTCATATAGAAGCTTTGGTGGGGGGGGGGGGGGGGGGGGGAATGTGGAGAAGCAGCTGTCAGTAGTGCATTGGCAGTTGGTAGAGCACTTGGCCTCGAAAGGCACGAAGGTGTTGAGTTCGAGTCTCGTTTCGACAGACAGTTTCAGTCTGCCAGGTAGTCTCATATAGACATGTACTACTAAAGTTTCCTTCATGTAGATTTTTTTTTTGGGCTGTGCAGCTGTTCTTGTAAATATTCTACAGGATTCTGTACTTCGTGTAATGGATTTCTGTAAACTAATACATGGCTCTTAGTTGCACTTCATTTACCTGACTATTTTGTACTTTCAAAAATTCATTAAGCTTTCATTCTTTGAATTTTGTTTTTCCATAATTAACTGCTGTTTAATTCGATTATTTCTGTTATAATGTCTCAAATGGGCATATGTCAGTGACTGCACCTGATAGGCGGAGCAACTTGTCCTGTTTTTGTAGCAGCAATGTAAGCCACTGGACCAGTCAGTTTGATGCTGGCCCTTGCAAGATACATCTACCAAAGATTGGAACTTTTTTAATTTTTAATTCTTAATGTGAGAATGTTTGCTGAAAACTTTGACTATGGCTCCTCGCATTGTAGTCAGGCAGCAGCAGCTGGCCGAGACAGATGCAGCAACAGGGAAGTAACCGATTTAGTGACTTTTACAAGTTCCTAAGCAGGAGCGGATTATTTACTTTCACCTGAGTGCTTGGGTAGTTAGGTATTTCAAATGCTGCGTGTTAAACTAATTTATTAGACACAGTTCCTGCATTTTCTTCAGGATCTACAGTAGAGTTGCACAGCAAGGGCCGATAGTCCGTTTATCTGCATAGTTTACTTTTCCACAGTCTTTAGTATGGACAGGAACTGTGATTGTTGAGTGCAGATGCGAGCCGAGTTGATGACACATCGCTCTCAGCTCCAGGCTGTGCTGGCTTCGCTTACACAGCTTGAGGCTGCAGTGGATGGGCACCGCTGCTGTGGGTCGGCCGTGAGTATTTCAACAGACGTCTAGCACGTTCTAGTCCTCCAATCGGTCCTCACCGGTGGCCAGCCCAGTTACTGCTTGCACTGAGGTTGACCCCTCACCTGTGATCGAGTGGGAGGTCGTCCAGGGGCGTATGTAGTAGGCGGCGAAAGACTACCCAGATGGCCACAGGTATGGCCTCCACGGTTTGTCTGACAAAAAGGTTCCAGGTGCTGTCTGTGGCTGACACTGTCGCTGAGCCAGATGCTGTATCCTATCCTGTTTCAGAGGAAACCACTCAACCTGCAACATCCAGGCAGTCAGAGAGGGTGGGATTATTGATAGTTGGGACATGGCTGCCAAGAAGGGAAAGAAAACCAATGTGAACGCCATGTGAATGCTGGGTAGAGTCATTCCAGATATGGAACGAGTCCTCCCGGATGCCGTGAAGAGCACAGGGTGCAGCCAACTGCAGGTGGTGGCTCACGTCGGTACCAATGATGTGTGTCCCTTGGATCAGAAGAGATTCTCTCCGATTTCGTGCGGTTATCAGAAGTTGTAAAGGCTGCCAGTCTTGCTTGCAAGATGAAAGCAGAACTGACCATTTGCAGCATAGTCCATAGGACCGATTGCGGACCTCTGGTACACAGCCGAGTGCAGGGTCTGAATCAGAAGCTCAGACGGTTCTGCGACCGTGTAGGTTGCAGATTCCTCTACTTGCGTCAAAGGGTGGTTGGATTTCGGGCTCCGCTGAATAGGTCAGGTGTCCACTATACGCAGGAAGCGGCTACACGGGTATCAGGGGCTGTGTGGCGTGGACTGGGCGGTTTTTTTAGGTTATAGGGTCTCGGGAAAACACAAGAAGGGCTTCAGTCACAAAGGGTGCAGGCCGAACACAGGAAGAACGTAGATACAGGAACCACCGGTATAACACTTGTAAACTGTCGTAGTTGTGTTGGGAAAGTAGAAGAGCTCCAAGCGCTAATAGAAAGCACTGACGCTCAAATCGATATAGACACTGAAAGCTGACTAAAGCCGGATATAAGCTCAGCCGAAATATTTGTGAATAACCTATCGGTGTTCGGAAAGAACGGGCTGAACACGGTTGGCAGTGGCGTGTTTGTTGCTGTTAGAACTAGTTCATCTTG
The DNA here is from genome assembly GCF_023898315.1 of Schistocerca nitens. Lineage (NCBI taxonomy): Eukaryota > Metazoa > Arthropoda > Insecta > Orthoptera > Acrididae > Schistocerca > Schistocerca nitens. The sequence goes on from NC_064623.1 coordinate 107,382,501, forward strand.
TCGCGAAATTGAAGTACATAGTAGTTCCTGGGAGTTGGTAACGCCAGAGCTTATTGTTGGCAACCGGAATAAAATAATTATTGGATCCTTTTACCAAACTCCCAATTCAGATTGTAACACCATAGCTCTAATGCTGTACTGATTTATTTTGCTTTTGTTTCATTTAATGTTACATTGCTGTGCTTCTATAAATGTGTTTGTTTGAATAGGTAACACAAAACTGTATACTCCTTTCTTTGTTAAAACTTTGATGTCATGATTTGATTGTATGTTGTGTAGCATATCTCTCGTTTAAATGCTTTGACCCATTTGGAGGGAACAAAACTTACTGTATATAATTGTAATTTTGTGTGAATAATTTTTTGTACAAATGTCTATATGTGCAAATGTTCTGTTTTGTTTAAAAGGGTTGTTTACTGTTATGTAAATTGCTGATCCTCACTTAGGGCTCTTAGTATTCTGTGTATAAGAGGTGTAGTGGTTCCCCTCGGGAACGGAACTGTGTAGCGCGCGCAAATTGTGGTTGGCTTAGGTGGAAAAGGTGGAACTGATAGTCAGTCGGAGACGAGCCAGCAGTTGGGGACGAGCAATGAGTCGGAGGCGAGCTACGAGTCGGAGGCGAGCTACGAGTCGGAGGCGAGCTACGAGTCTGTGCACTGCCATGTAAAAGATACAAATTGTGCTGGTTCCGAGAGAGGCTTTTCCTGCTTCTTTCCAAGGCCTCGGATGGATGGATAAATAGCTGGAACTATTCTGGAATTTGTATCTATCATCGCCACCAAGAAATGAGAGAGTCCAGCAATTCTGCCTGCAATTCCACCTACCAACATGCAGTTGCCACCACGTTGCGCAATCACTGTAACGTAATACTATAATGATGTACAGTGAAGGATCAGCTTAATGGATGTGCTAATGTGCTGAAATATAAGGTAATTTATATCTGAATTTATGTACCAACCTTGATTTTTCTCCTCATCATAACACCTCTCAGGTTCCTTTCCGTTTGAACTAAAGTGATTACCGAGTGTCCTTACTGAAAGTAGGTTAAAACCCAGTTTTCTATTTAATGCGTCTTGAACATAGTAAAGAGAGTGAGTTAAAGTTAATGATGCTTGCTGAAAATAATTTTCTTATTAAAAATGCTTATTAATGTGTTGTTACCAACTTCAAAGTAAAAGTTATTAAGACTGAGGCTTATAAAGTTTTGCTTAAAGTAAATGATCACATTAATGCCTGTTGTAAATCGCAGAAAGTGAGTTAGTATCTTACCTAAGTGTTAGTTTTATGTCTCATGGTAGAAAAAAGTGGAAAATTGCATAGTAGGAAATTATATGTTCATGATTACTGTTTGTCTCTCTTGTGTGCATATTAACAGTATAAAGACCACTCAGTTTGTGTAATCCCTGAAGGTGATAGTGTTTTTCTGTACCTGTTATAATTTTGCAAATAGCTAGTGCTGCTCCAACTGTTAGTTTCACTCTTACCGTAAACATATGACTGTGTCAGAGTTCATTGCACTCGCGTGTGGCCAAGTATAGGTTGTGTTTACCCATTAGAGTTACTAATAACTATTTTCTTGAACGAGAATGTCAATCATTCTCTTGCCTAGTTAGGCTGGCGACCGTTTTCTTTATCAATTAAACAGTGCAGATAGGCAATATTTTGTTTGTCACTGTTTAATTATTTACGTAATTCTGACTTTCACTTCCGATAAGCCACTCCCATTAGGAATAACACGGTCAACACAACAAAATTCCTCTCAGAGGGTAACACTGCTCTGCTGCTTTATACCATAATTGCTTTTACAAAATAGTTTTATGTCACAACCTGTTTCTAGCATTGAAGTTATGGTGCAGTAATAGTAGCAGAGAGGAAGTGTTATACGTGGCTTTTCCGTGACAGGGCTAGTTTGTTCTGTTGGGGCATAATACGTAATAAACCAAATTTGGTATTTGATTACGTAAGGTACGTAAATACGCTGTTTAAGTGTTATAAGATGATACAGCTGCTGAACTGTTCAAAGAAAATTTGAGTTTGATTTCAAACACGTATCCGGCCCATACGATTATAGTTGGTGGTGACTTTAATTTACGTCCGATATGCTGGCGAAAATACATGTTTTATTCCGGAGGAACGCATAAAACATCATCCGAAATTGTGCTAACCGCATTCTCTGAAAATTATTTCGAGCAGTTAGTCCATGAGCCCACGCAAATAGTGAACGGTTGTGAAAACACACTTGACCGCCGGCCGGAGTGGCAGAGCGGTTCTAGGCGCTACAGTCTGGAACCGCGCGACCGCTACGGTCGCAGGTTCGAATCCTGCCTCGGGCATGGATGTGTGTGATGTCCTTAGGTTTAAGTAGTTCTAAGTTCTAGGGGACTGATGACCTCAGAAGTTAAGTCCCATAGTGCTCAGAGCCATTTGAACACTTGACCTCTTAGTAACAAATAATCCTGAGTTAATAACGAGCATCAAAACCGATTCAGGGATTAGTGAACACAGGGCCGTCGTAGCGAGACTGAATATTGTAACACCCAAGTTCTCCAAAAATAAACGAAAAATATACCTATTCAAAAAAGCAGATAAAAATTCACTTGACGCCTTCCTGAGAGACAATCTCCACTCCTTCCATATTAATAATATAAGTGTAGACCAGATGTGGCTTGCATTCAAAGCAATAGTATCTCTAGTAATTGAGAGATTTATACCAAATAAATTAACAAACGCTGGAACTGATATTCCTTGGTACACAAAACGGGTCAGAACGCCGTTGCAGAAACAGCGAAACAAACATGCCAAATTTAAACAGAGGAAAAATCTTCAAGACTGGCGTTCTTTCACAGAAGCTCCCACTTCAATGGGAGACGCTTATAATAGTTTCCACACCGAAACATTAAACCTAACAGAAAATTCAAAGAGGTTCTGGTCGTATGTGAAGTATGTTAGCGGTAATTAACAATCAATGCCTTTTCTGCGCGATAGCAATGAAGATACTATCGAAGACAGTGCTGCCAAAGCAGAGTTACGAAACACAACCTTCCGAAATGCCTTCACAAAAGAAGACGAACTAAATACTCCAGAATTCGAATCAAGAACAGCTGCCAACATGAGTAACGTAGAAGTAAATATCATTGGAGTAGTGAAGCAACTTAAATCACGTAATAAAAGCAGGTCTTCTGGTGCAGACTGTATACTAGTTAGGTTCCTTTCAGAGTATGCTGATGCATTAGCTCCATACTTAATAATCATATACAACCGTTAGCTTGACGAAAGATCCGTACCCAAAGACTGGAAAGTTGCACAGGTCACACCAATAATCAAGAATGGTAGCAGGAGTAATCCACTTAATTACAGGCCCATATCAGTAATGTCGATATGCAGCAGGATTTTGGAACATGCGTTGTGTACGAACATTATGGATTACCTCGAAGGAAACTGTCTATTGATACACAGTCAACACGTATTTAGAAAACATCGTTCTTGTGTAAGACAACAAGCTCTTTATTCGCATGAAAAGTTCAGTGCTATTGACAAGGGATTTCAAATTGATACCGTATTTCTGGATTTCCGGAAGGCTTCTGACATTGTACCCACAAGCGGCTTGTAGTGAAATTGCGTGCTTATGGAATACCGTCTTAGGTATGTGACGGGATTTGTGATTGCCTGTCAGAGACCTCACAGATCGTAGAAACTGACGGAAAGCCAACGAGTAAAACAGAATGATTTCTGGCGTTCCCCAAGGTAGTGTTATAGGCCCTTTGCTGTTCCTTATCTATATAAACGATTTGGGAGACAATCTGAGCAGCCGTATTCGGTTGTTTGCAGGTGACGCTAAAGTCATCAGAAGATCAAAACAAACTGCAAAACGATTTAGAAAAAATCATCTGAATGGTACGAAAAGTGGCCATCCACATGAGTGCTAAAAGGAACTCGTTAAGCTTCGGTTACACAATAAATCAGTCTGATTTTAAAGCCGTAAATTCAACAAAACACCTAGGTATTACAATTACGAACAACTTAAACTGGAAGGAAAACATAGAAAATGTTGTGGTGAATGCTAACCAAAGACTGCGTTTTATTGTCAGGACACTTAGAAAATGTAACAGATCTACTAAGGAGACTGCCTACACTACGCTTGTCTATCCTCTTTTAGAATACTGCTGCGCGGTGTGGGATCCATACGAGGTAGGAATGAAGGAGTACATCGAAAAAGTTCAAAGAAGGGAGTACGTTTTGCATTATCGCGAAATATGGGAGTGAGTGTCACTGAAATGATACAGGATTTGTGCTGGACATCATTAAAAGAAAGGTGTTTTTCATTGAGACGGAATGTTCTCACGAAATTCCAACCAGCAGTTTTCTCCTCCGAATGCGAAAATATTTCGTTGACACCGACTTACATAGGGAGGAACGATCACAAAGATAAAATAAGGGGGATCAGAGCTCGTACGGAAAGATATAGGTGTTCGTTCTTTCCGCGTGCTATACGAGATTGGAATAATAGAGAACTGTGAAGGTGGTTCGATGAATCCTCTGCCAGGCACTTAAATGTGACTTGCAGAGTATTCATGTATATGTAGATGTAGATGTAAATAATAACCTTTCCATGGTATGACATTTCTCATATCTGTTAATGTTTATATCAAAATTGTTCAAATGGCTGTAAGCACTATGGGACTTAACATCTGCGATCATCAGTCCCCTTGATTTAGAACTACTTAAACCTAACTAACCTAACGACATCACAGATATCCACGCCCGAGGCAGGATTCGAACCTGCGACCGTAGCAGCAGCGCATTTCCGGACTGAAGCACCTAGAACCGCTCGACCACAGCGGCCGGCGTTTCTGTCAAATTTACGACTATTTTTGTATGTATTATTTTGTAGGGTTATTAAAATTTCATTCCTATGAAGACATTGATCAATGTTGTGGCGTAACAAGCTAGTCACGCCACACTGAGGAGGAAGCCGAAAGGCACGCGTACACACACGCCGACTGGCGTCAAGTCTGGAACAGGATAAGTTATGACTGCTATAAAGAAAATACGTAGCTTTGGAATATACTTAACTTTTAATGCTTCCTTTGGTACATCTCTCTTGACTATACAAATGAGACTCGTAAGATACATGCACTGATACAATTGGCGCCTTGCTAGGTCGTAGCCATTAACTTAGCTGAAGGCTATTCTAACTGTCTCTCGGCAAATGAGAGCAAAGGCTTCGTCCGTATAGTCGTTAGCAACGTCGTCGTACAACTGGGGCGAGTTCTCGTACGTCTCTCGAGACCTGCCGTGTGGTGGCGCTCGGTCTGCGATCACACAGTGGCGACACGCGGGTCCGACATGTACTAATAGACCGCGGCCGATTTAAGCTACCACCTAGCAAGTGTGGTGTCTGGCAGTGACACCACAATCAACATATTAATATTTATTTACAGTCGTTTGCCCATGACATTTCTCCATTGAATCTTATATACGGTTACTGAAAGACAACTATGCTAAAAACTGCATGATTCCAAGTCTAGGATACTGTAGTGAACTATGTCCTAGATGGTGCAGGACAGTCTATGAACAAGCCAAAGATGTAATCGATGAACTTTATGCTGTTTGCCACTTACCATCTAGTGATGGAGGAACTGACTGTTTTCCGACAAAACGACATCACAGTTTGCTGCTGGCTCTGAACTTCAAGGTTAAAGCCAGCAACAGGGACTCCCGGAGTCAGAGTTCCTGTTCAACACACAGGCGCCTCTGGGTGCTAAAACCTGCCAGGGTTTGGGAAACGTTCAACCCACCACGCAACTATGAACACCATATACATCGCAGATGGGCCGTCAAGAGTTATCGTAGAATTTGAAGAGGGCAGAGGACATTCCAGCAGCCAGCTCGAGACCGCTTCCCACTGAGCGATGGCTGCGCCGCACTGGGGTCGCTAAACCTCGAGTGAGTATGCAGCCATGGATCTACTTTGCAGGCGTCAGCTAAAATCCCACATGCTGCCTAATGAGCAGTAGCTGAGGCTGGTCACAAGAACGACAATTTGTAAACTTTGAGAGTAAATGATTGAGCTTTAACAATGTTTTACTAGCCAAGTTCCAAATAGCTGTCCTGACTTCACGCAGAGGTGTCTCCACTCACCCCTCTGTAGGACTTTTCCCTTTTTTCTTCTCCTGTGCAATCCTTTTCATCTCAGAGTGGCATTCGCAACCTACATCCTCATCTTGCACCATTTTACATTGTCGAATGCTTTTTCCAGATTGACAATTCCGTTGAACGTCTCTTGATTTTTCTTTAGTCTTGCTTCCATTATCAATTGCAACGTTAGAATTGCCTGTCTCGTGCCTTTACCTTTCCTAGAGCCAAATTGATCGTCGTCTAAGACATCTTCAATTTTCTTTTCCATTCTTCTTGTTAGCTGTAGTGTCACCGCCAGACACCACACTTGCTAGGTGGTAGCCTTTAAATCGGCCGCGGTCCGGTAGTATACGTCGGACCCGCGTGTCGTCACTGTCAGTGATCGCAGACCGAGCGCCGCCACACGTTAGGTCTAGAGAGACTTCCTAGCACTCGCCCCAGTTGTACAGACGACTTTGCTAGCGATGCTACACTGACAAATACGCTCTCATTTGCCGAGACGATAGTTAGCATAGCCTTCAGCTACGTCATTTGCTACGACCTAGCAAGGCGCCATTACCAGTTTATATAGAGATTGTTATTGATGTATCAACAAGAGCAATGTTCTCCAATTATGGATTAAAGTTAAGTATTACATCAACTACGTACTTTATTTGCTACTATTAATTCCCTTAACTGTTCCAGACCTCATGCCAGTCTGAGTGAGCTAAACGCGTGCCTTTCGGCTACCTCCAAGTGGCTTGGCTGTCTTGCCAAGTCACTACAGTTTGGCGACGAGTGTAAAACCGGTCTTCTTCTTTATACTTGCTTAAATTACTTGTGTCATGGCTTCGCCACAATCTCCAGATCTACTGTCCGAATTTTATCGCTTGCAGAATCAGCAGACGCAGGCCTTATTGGATGCCCTTGGACAGCTCGTCCAGGGTCAACGTGCAATGCAAAACGATGCGGCCGCCGCCGCTCCACCACTACCGCCGCTACAACATGCTGTTGCACCACCTTTTCGTCCTTTTGATGCGGCACTGGAAAGCTGGCCGGAGTGGTCACGCCAATTTGGATTCCATCTCGCCGCCTACAGAATTCAAGGTAACGAGCGGCAGGCTTTTTTGTTGGCATGCGTCGGAGTCTCTATGTACCGTGTGTAGGGAAATTATTTCCCCGACGCGACGTAGCAACTCTGTCCTACGACGAAATTTTGTCTGCATTAGATGCATATTTCAAAGAATCGGTCAATGTAGTTGCAAGAAAGTATACTTTCTTTCGTACAAAATGTACAGCCGTTCAGACTAATAGGGAGTGCGTTGCAACTTTGCAAGGCCTTACTAGGGATTGTGCTTTTGAGTGTGAATGTGGACTCCCTTATTCAGATACTATGGTGCGTCATGCAATTGCTCAGAACGTTTCTGATGTTTGTATAAGGGAACAGATTTTGAAACTAGTCAGTCCCTCCCTTAAACAAGTGATGGACATATTGGATAGGCAGGACACACTTGACTTTGCTCAGGAATCATTTGAAACTTCGCCAGCTGTGTGTCACATTAATCGGCCCGCCGGGCGAGTGGCACGGAACAGTAAACAGCCCTCGCACCCGTCCGCGCAGCTGCCGCCAAGCTCTCCGCTACGTGTTCCGCGCAAGCAAGCAAATGCAGTGCTAAAATCATGTCCGCGGTGTGCAACTAGACATTCGCGTGAGAATTGCCCGTCACGCCAAGCTATTTGCTCTTTCTGTAATAAAAAAGGACATGTTCAGAGTGTTTGCCAGAAAAAGCTTAGATCGGACACTCGCAACCATTCCAGGCCCTTTTACGTCGCGCCGGAATCGGAATCGAACCAAGAATACTCAGGCTCATGAACCTTCGCCCATGGACATTCATGTAATTCATTCCACTCCGCCCAGTGCCACTGTCTCTAACAGTGACTGTGTTCGTCCCACAAATAGTGTGCGTCGACATCAACGGAAATCCCGTCACGTCGCAAGTGATTCTGTACCAGTGTCTGTTCACGCTGCACAAGACAGTCGCTCTTGTCGTCAGCAGGACAATAAACTTTTTGTAGACTTGGACATTAATGGCAACGTGGTCCCATTCCAGCTCGATACCGGAGCTGCAGTTTCACTAATCAATAAAGACACGTACAAACAACTGGGCACACCTCCATTGCGTGCCGCAAATGTTGTTACATAGTTATTCCGGTCAGAATATCCCTGTGTTAGGACAGTGCAGCCTTCTTGCAACATACAAGGGACAAACAAAACTTGTGTCATTGTACGTACTTCGTTCTTCTTCTGCAGTGAACTTGTTTGGTTTAGATTTATTTCAGTTGGTTAACTTGTCTATAGTCAATCAGGTCCTATCAGTGAACCAGACTGTGCCTTCAGCCAGTGTTTCTCGTCTACGTGAAGAATTTGCAGACATTTTTGCACCGGGCCTTGGTTGCGCCAAGAACTATAAAGCACATTTGGAACTGAAAGTCAACACGCAACCGAAATTTTTCAGAGTGCGCAATGTTCCCCACGCATCGCGTGATGAGGTCGCAAGAACGTTACACGATTTGGAACCACAAGGTGTGATTGAACGTGTGCAGGCTTCTCTCTGGGCCTCACCCTTAGTAATTTTGCCAAAACCTTCCGGAAAATTGAGACTTTGTGTGGACTTCAAGGCAACGGTGAATCCCCTACTAGTGATTACACCTTTTCCTTTACCCCGCCCGGAAGACCTTTTTGACAAACTGTGCCCGGGTAAATATTTTTCGAAGTTGGACCTCGCAGATGCGTACTTGCAAATACCAGTGGCTGAAGACTCCCAGCGCGTCTTGGTGGTTAACACGCATCTTGATTTGTACCGATTCAAAAGACTGCCATTCGGGTGTGCATCCGCCCCTGCACTGTTTCAGCAATATCTGCAAACTGTTTGTGCCTCGGTCCCTACTGCAGCAAACTATCTGGACGATATTGTGATCTCCGGAAAGACGGAAGAAGAACATTTAGCCAGTCTCAGAACATTATTTCAGGTCTTGCGACAAAATGGTCTTCGCTTGCGGAAGGACAAATGTGTGTTTTTTGCTCGTGACTTACCCTATCTGGGACACGTAATCAATGCCCAAGGCATACATTCCAGGCAAGAGCACCTCCGTGCCATACAGGACTTGCCTTCGCCGCAGAATTTGAAGCAGCTACAGAGTGTGCTGGGAAAAATCAATTACTATAATAAATATGTGCGCCACGCCTCTTCCATTTCAGCTCCACTTCATCGCTTACGCCGTAAAGGTGTTCCGTTCGTCTGGACGACTGAATGCGAACGCGCCTTTCGTCAGTTAAAATCGGCGTTGCTTTCCAATACTTGCCTTACGCCATTCGATCCCCAGAAACCCCTTTTGTTGATGGTAAATGCATCGGATTTCGGGATCGGTGCTGTGCTTGCGCACAAAGATGGATCGCATGATCGCCCTATTGCCTTTGCGTCCAAATTGCTCTCGTCTGCGCAAAGAAATTATTCACAGAGAAAGAAGCTTTGGCTCTCGTATTTGGTGTTACTAAGTTTCATGATTTCTTGTATGGTCATCACTTTACCATCATCACAGACCAAAAACCCTTGACGTCGCTTTTTCATCCGAACAAGCCTGTACCTCCACGTACAGCGCAGAAATTCATTCGCTGGTCTATTTTCCTCTCGCAGTACCGCTATGATATCTTGTATCGGTCCACTGCTAAGCATGGAAACGCCGATGCGTTGTCCCGTTTGCCTTTTGCTGAGGATAGAGCATTCGATTCTTCCGAACTTGCTTGCATGTTCATTGATGCGGAAACCGATGACGTGGTCGAATCGTTTCCGATTGATTTTCGTCGTGTAGCTACAGCCACAGCTGCTGACCCTGTCCTTGCTGCCGTTTTGCGTTTTGTTGCTACTCAATGGCCCTTGTCAAATTCACGGATCGAGGATCCGTTGGTTCGCCGATTTTTTGCTCACAAGGAGAGACTTTTTGTTCGACGTGGTGTTTTGCTGTTGCGTTCTGATAACGATCAGTCCCAGGTCGTGGTCCCACGTTCGTTACAGTCCTCTGTCTTACGGCTTCTCCACCAAGGTCATTGGGGTATAGTGAGAACGAAACAACTTGCTCGTCAGCACTGTACTTGGTTCGGAATCGATGCCACGATTACGAATATGTGCTCTTCTTGCATGGCGTGTGCCGAACAACAATCTGCACCACAGCGGAAATTCTTTGCATGGCCAAAAGCCACTTCCCCTTGGCAACGCTTACACATTGATTTTGCTGGTACATTCTGGAATGCTAGATGGTTGGTTCTGGTCGATTCATTCAGTAATTTTCCTTTTGTTGTCAAGATGCCTTCCACGACGTCATCTGCCACCATCCAAGCGTTATCTGCTATCTTTTGTATTGAAGGTCTTCCACAGACTATTGTTTCCGACAATGGCGCACAATTCATGTCCGCAGAATTTCAGTCATTCTGCAAGGCCAATGGTATTCAACATCTGACATCCGCGCCGTTTTCGCCTCAGTGAAACGGTGCCGCTGAACGACTGGTCCGGACTTTCAAGTCACAGATGTTGAAGTTAAGAGTCGCATTCTCGGGAGGACGCGTTATTGCTCTTCTTGTCCTCGTATCGCTCTCAGCCCCGAGATGGTCGCTCGCCGGCTGAGTTGTTGCACGGTCGTCCTCTTCGAACCTTGATGTCTTTGCTGCATCCGCCGCATCAGGTTCCTGTGCAGTGGCCGCCACCGGCTTTTGCTCCAGGCGACGATGTATACTATCGCAACTATCGCGGTTCACGTCGTTGGCTCGCAGGGCGCATTCTTCGCTGCCTCGGCCGCGCTATGTATCTGGTTTTGGGGGCCTCTGGTGAGGTGCGTCGGCATCTCAATCAGCTGCGCCTCTGTCGTCGCACGGGTTCTGCCGCTCCCCGTCTGCTTTCAGCGACGGTGCCGTCAGGTCAGCGCCCTGGGGACCCATCTACTGGCTCGCCTCATCCCCAGGTGTTACCGACGCTGCCTTACATTTTGCCCCATGGCGACGCGCCGCCGCCGCCGCCGCCGCCGCCGCCGGTCCTCCCGCCGGCGACGCCCGCAGTGGACGCGTCGCTGCAACCGCCGGGCGCCTCCCTGGGTCACGCGCCGCCGATCGCTTCCCGTGACCAGCTGTCCTCCGAAATGGAACTCTTGCCCGCTCCGGACCAGATGTCGTCTTCGCCCGTCGGGTGCACCGCCCCGATGGAGGTCGACCCTTCGGCCCCTCCTAAGGGCGCATATACCGCATGTTGGCGTGCACCCTGGACTAAGTTTTCAGGCATTTCCTAGCTCCCCTCGGACCGAATGGCCGGGTGCGGGTGGCACAGCCTCGCCTGTTGTTAGGCTCCCCACCTCGTTGCATACGTCAACATGGGGTCCTCCCCACGGCGGGCGGAAGCCTTATAACACAACCGTACGCCGATTTGCGGGGGAGGAATGTGGTGTCACCGCCAGACACCACACTTGCTAGGTGGTAGCCTTTAAATCGGCCGCGGTCCGGTAGTATACGTCGGACCCGCGTGTCGCCACTGTCAGTGATTGCAGACCGAACGCCGCCACACGTTAGGTCTAGAGAGACTTCCTAGCACTCGCCCCAGTTGTACAGACGACTTTGCTAGCGATGCTACACTGACAAATACGCTCTCATTTGCCGAGACGATAGTTAGCATAGCCTTCAGCTACGTCATTTGCTACGACCTAGCAAGGCACCATTACCAGTTTATATAGAGATTGTTATTGATGTATCAACAAGAGCAATGTTCTCCAATTATGGATTAACGTTAAGTATTACATCAACTACGTACTTTATTTGCTACTATTAATTCCCTTAACTGTTCCAGACCTCACGCCAGTCTGCGTGAGCTAAACGCGTGCCTTTCGGCTACCTCCGAGTGGCTTGGCTGTCTTGCCAAGTCACTACATTAGCAACTTGCATACGTGAGCTGTGTTCCAGTCTCTGTCTTCCTCTATAGTTTTTGCCCTCTATAGCTTCCTCTAGTACCATGGAAGTCATTCCCTCATGTCGTAATAGGTCCTATCGTCCAATCTCTTCTCTTTGCAAGTGTTTTCCACATATTCCTTCCGATTCTGCGCAGAAGCTCCGCATTCTTTACCTTATCCGGCCAGCTAATTTTCAATATTCGTCTGCAGCACCACAAATCAAATGCGTCGATTCTCTTCTGTTCCGGTTTTCCCACAGTCCATGTTTCACTACCATACAATGCTGTGCTCCAAACGTACGTTCCCAGAAATTTCTTCCTCAAATTAAGGCCTACGTTTGATACTAGTAGACCTGTCTTAGGCAGGAATGCCCTTTTCGCCAGCGCTAGTCTGCTTTTGATGCCCTCCTTACTCCGTCCGCCATTGGTTATTTTGCTTCCTAGTCAGTAGAATTCCTTAACTTCACCTACTTCGTGACAATAAATCCTGATATTAAGTTTCTAGCTGTTCTCATCTCTACTACTTCTCATTACTTCCTTCTTTCTTAGATTTATTCTCAATCCATGTTCTGATTAGACTATTAGTTCCATTCAGTAGTTCATGTAATTCTTCTTCACTTTCACATAGGATAACACTATTTTCATCGAATCTTATCATTGATATCCTTTCACCTTGAATTTTAATTCCACTCCTAAACCTTTCTTTTGTTTCCATCATTGCTTCTTCAATGTACAGGTTGAATAGTAGGTGCGAAATACTACAAGCCTGTCTGACACTCTTCTCAATCCGAACGTTTCGTTCTTGGTCGTCCATTCCTATTATTCCCTTTTGTATATTACCTGTCTCTCCCTATATCTTATCCCTAATTTTCTCAGAATTTCCAGCATCTTGCACCATTTTATACAGTCGAATCCTTTTTCCGGATTGACAAATCCAATGAACGTCTCTTGATTTTTCTTTAGTCTTGCTTCCTTTATCAATCGCAACTTCAGAATTACCTCTCTGGTGCTTTTACCTTTCCTAGAGCCAAATTGATCGTCATTTAAGACGTCTTCTGTATATTATTCTTGTCAGCAACTTGGATGCATGGGCTGTTAAGCTGATTGCTCGATAATTCTCGCTTTTGTCATCTGTTGCAGTCTTCGGAATTGTGTGGATGATATTCTTCCGAAAGTCAGTATGTATATTCCCAGACTCATACAGTTTGCACACTATCTCGAATGATTGTTTTGTTGCCTCTTCACTCAATGATTTTAGAAATTGTAATGGAAGGTTATACGAGGGTTGGTCAAAAAGTAATGCCTCCCATTTTTTTTCTACTTAAAGAAATTAAGTTAAGTGAAAAATTTGAATTTGGCGCCATTCCTCAAACCTTCTTCTGCAATCCACTGCAGTAGTAACTTTCTGTGTCAACAGGTGGCAGCACAGCAGAAGTTTGTAAGATGGCCGACATCGATGTTCGTTTGAGACAGCGTTGTGTGATTAAATTCTTGAATGCAGAAGGTGAAACGCCCATACGCATTCATGAAAGACTGAAGAAGGTGTATGGTGTTGTGACAGTGGATGTCAGCACTGTTAGACGATGGGTTCGTCGTTGTAAGGAAGCTGAAGGGCAAACACCGTTGACTGACGAAAAGCGGAGCGGCAGGCCGGTGAGTGCAGTGACTCCACACAACATTCAGCAAGTTGATGACATCATTCGTGGTGACCGTCGGGTGACTGCAGATGAAGTGTGTCGCATTATTTCTCTTAGTAAAGGCAGTGTGATCACGATTATTAAACAATTGGGGCACTCAAAAGTTTGTGCACGGTGGGTTCCAAGAATGTTAACCGATCAGAATAAAGAGGCAAGGAAAACAATAGCCTCCCAACACTTGCAGCGCTTCCGTTTGGAGGGAGATGAGTTTCTGAAAAAAATTGTGACCGGGGACGAAACATGGGTTCATTTTTTTGAACCCGAATCAAAGAGGCAGTCAATGGAGTGGCGTCACACAAGCTCGCCGAGGAAGAAAAAATTCAAGACTGTGCGATCGGCAGGGAAAGTTATGGCAACAGTTTTCTGGGATACAGAGGGTGTGATTCTGGTTGATTTTTTGGAGCAGGGATGCACAATAAATTCTGTTCAATACGTCACAACCCTCAAAAAACTTAAAGCACGTCTTCAGCGAGTTCGCCCAACAAAATCAATGGCAGATGTTCTTCTTTTGCATGACAATGCAAGACCACACACCAGTCGTCACACCTCTGACGAGATTGTCAAAATTGGATGGGAAGTTTTGCCTCATCCCCCATACAGCCCTGACCTGGCACCATCAGACTTCCATCTGTTTGGGCCACTAAAAGAAGCTCATCGTGGGATTCATTTTGAAGATGAGGAGGCCGTCAAAACATCCGTGCGTCAATGGCTTAGGAAGCAGAGCTGTGATTTTTACCGTGCTGGGATACATGCCCTTGTTCAAAGATGGACCAAAACTGTAGAGATGGGCGGAGATTACATTGAAAAATGACAAAATGATCCTCAATGTTGTGGTTTTCAACCTATGTAATTGCATTTAAATTTCCTGACAATTAAACGTAGAAAAAAAAATCGGAGGCATTACTTTTTGACTGACCCTCGTAATACTGGATTCCCTATCTCTTCTATACCGACTGCTGTTTCTCCTATCAAGTCAATAAATTCTTCCCCTCATAGAAGCCTTCAGCGTACTCTTTCTACCTATCAACTCTCTCCTCTGCATTTACAGTGCAATTCCCGTGCCAGTTAACGATAACACCCTTGCTTTTAATTTCACCGAAGATTATTTTGACTTTCCTTTATGCTGAAACAGTCCTTCCGACAACCATTTCGTTTAGCTTCCTTGCGCTTGCTACTTATTTCATTCCTGAGCGACTTGTATTTCTGTATTCCTGAATTTCCCTGATCTATCTGCACTTCCTTCTTTCATCGATTGTTGATCAGCTACACCCCTTCATGTTTCATTTCTTCTCCAGATGAATGACTGTCCTTGTCAAAAAACAGAACTGAACTATAGTGGTTTCAGGAGCAAGAACCACTATATCACGGTTCTGGACCTGATGCGTTGCACGACACCTTCCACACGTTTGAGTAACGTATCCCGTATCTGCTTATAACGGATTAGCCACGCATGCGGAGGTTGTCATTGGAAATGAACAATATCACGCCCATCTCGCGGTATTTCTGGTACAGCACTCATCTTGCGTCTTGTAATGCTGTCCCTCTCGCTGCAGTGGATACGCTTGGTCGTGGTCCCGTTCAGGAGTGGTGCTGTAACGATGATCATCGTAGTAAAATCCGTAATCACTTCTAAGTAAAGAGGACGCAATTATGGTTCTAAGGGATGCATTTTACTACGTGCTGTAATTCTCAACACAGTACATTCAAAATTATGTGCAATGTATTGCACAAAAAAGTATTTAGACTGCTCAGTACAGTACAGTCGAAATTCATGACCGAATCGAACTCTGTTAATTACAAAGAATTATCCACTTATGTGACCGCACTCAGATCTGGCCCACGCCCCAAATTACTATCATGAATAGCAACTTGTGAACAGCGACATGACCTGTGTGACTGTTCACTTTGGCTGCTGTTGCCCAACTCCTCGACAATACATTTAACAACGTCCTTACACGAACGAGCGTTCACTGTGACCCCCGCCACTAGACTCTTTCATAAAACAATATTCAGTCAGCTCGAGCCTTAACTGACGCGACCTTCTTTATCTCAGGCATCGCCACCCAGCTCCCTTGCCGATACAAGAGAGCTTCTGGATAGTGTTTTATCCAATCACAGTAAAGGAAATTTCTTGCGAGCAAATACTGTCAAGCCTTGCTCGGCCAATAGAAAACGAAGACGTTCTTTCCACGGGCACCTTGTGACGCCGTACTTGGTGACCCAGAATTTCTGGCACACAGAATAACTGCTTTACTGTCTTCCCAAAGTGTGCGAACATGGTACTAAGCAGGTGATCCTAAAATTTCGTCCCATCAGTACAGGTCAAATGCAGTTTATTTCTTTTTATCGCACACAGTAAGATATCTGTTCTCGCTTTCCTCTTAGTACATCTTTCTTCACCCTATCCATCCAACTTTCTTTTTTCCATTACGCAAAATGTAATATAATGATTATTTATCACGGTGCATATATGTAGCTCTGGTGTACTGCATGACATTGTCAAGAATGGACATGCTGAATAGACCACGAAATGTATTTTGCATTTACACTTACGGAGCACAAAATTTTGCCTCAAATTATTAATTTCGATCTATGATGATCATAGACCTGAATGCAGACGATTTTTCGATCACAGGTCTGAAGATGGTTATCATAGTCCGAAATTAATAACCTGTTAAAAAATTTTGTGGTCCGTAACTGTAATAAATTTTGAAATAACCGTTCATGGCTAACTAGATTTATGCGATATGCTGAAACCCCTTCAGCTAGAAAACTTTTAAACGGCTTGGCAGATGATAACACGGATGAAACTATTTGCACAGAAATAAAAACGTAAACATTTAGCAGCTCGTGTGATTTGTTGCAGCAAAATGTGTTTTCTCAAGGCTGTGAAGCATAATTTTAAGAATAATGGTATTTTGTCGAAAAATGACTTTTATTTCCTATGGGAAAATACAAGTTTTTTTTGCAATAAAGAAGAAGAGAACATTAATCTTTAAACATACTTTACGATGTATAATTAAGGAGACTAGTATGTTAAAAAGTGTAATTTTTTAAAATGTTGTCTTAAAAAATTCTTTGTAGTTTTCTGAACAAGAAAAAGTTTAATTTGAGGAAACTGTACCGAAGAATGCCCTAAAACCAGACACACTGGACGACGCCCCCATGACAGTCAAACAGCTCTCTTAAAAACAGAATTTTGTTCTCACTTATTTGTTTTTATGACTTTTTAGCCTCTAGTGTATTGTTGACACAAGATTATTAAAGAAGAAATTATACTGTATATTAGGACTCGAAACCCAGGTGAGAATTTTAACAACTGTATATGGGAACAAACTCCAAAAACTGTTCTGATACATCAGAAATATGTGTGCTGGACGCTCTACAGTGTCTCTGCGGTTGTGCAGTGACAAGGTTTAATTAAGGTTATGGAATTAATTGGAGTGATTGGTGGACTAAATATGCAAAGAACATGAATTCCCACTGATCGCAGGAGATTCTTTGAAGCAGAGAAATCAGTGATGGAAGTCATCAAGAAGGAAGAAAAAGAAGTCTGAAAAAGGAAAGTAAGGGAAAACAACACCAGAAACAAGATTAATATGGACCCAGGATGCATGACCGTTATGCAGAACAGGAAGAGAAACACTCTTTAACTTTAACTTGAAATTCTGATACGCACTGCTTAAAAACTATTAAAGATAGAGGGCTAAATTTTTGTATACGGTCTTAAAACTTAGTTAACTAAAATAGGCTATTCTTACGATTTAAATTTGAAAAATAAAAAATACTTTTTTTACAGAAAACTATTACTTAGTTACCGAAATTTTTGATAATCATTAATTTAAAAAAAAAGTGAACCATAATTTACGACAAACATCTTTTTAATAGTCTGTTTGAAATATAATAGTGTAAAGAACTTCCAGAAAAGAAGTCTAGTTTCTACTTCGTTTTTGCTTACTGACATGTGTACCTCTTATGTACACAAACAGTTAACACGCTTTATTTCATTTGCAACACAAAATACAACTCAGAAAAAGTGTGAGGCCGAAAGTTGCTGTTCACACATCAAACTTCTCAAAAAATCTGTTAAAAGACGCTAAACATTACATGAGCTTACAGTTCTTATGCTTGGAGTTACGCTACATAGAATGCTGACAAATTTGTCTAGATTTTCCATTGTGTACACGAACCAATCTTCTTAAGCACTTAAAGGACATTTCAAGATGGATATCAACCAAATAAAACCAGGAATGAATTAAATAAGTTGATGTTGAGGGACATAGATTAGAAAATGAGGCACTATAACTAGTAGACCAGTTTTGTTATTTGGGCAGAAAAATAACTGACTCTGGCCGAAGTAGAGTGAACATAGAATGCATACTGAAAACTGCAAAGCAAAATATTTACATATAAAAAAGTTTGCTAAGACCGAATAAAAATTAGATTATAGGAAATCTTTTGTTAGTTTTGTTTGGAGTGTATCCTTGTACGTAAGTGAAACAGGTCACATGCGAAGAGAATAGAACCTTTTGAGTTGTGGAGCTGCAGAGGAATGCTGAATATTAGATGGGTACGTCTGATTACCAATTAGGAAGTACCGACTGTAATTGGGAGTAAAAGAAATACACTCCTGGAAATTGAAATAAGAACACCGTGAATTCATTGTCCCAGGAAGGGGAAACTTTATTGACACATTCCTGGGGTCAGATACATCACATGATCACACTGACAGAACCACAGGCACATAGACACAGGCAACAGAGCATGCACAATGTCGGCACTAGTACAGTGTATATCCACCTTTCGCAGCAATGCAGGCTGCTATTCTCCCATGGAGACGATCGTAGAGATGCTGGATGTAGTCCTGTGGAACGGCTTGCCATGCCATTTCCACCTGGCGCCTCAGTTGGACCAGCGTTCGTGCTGGACGTGCAGACCGCGTGAGACGACGCTTCATCCAGTCCCAAACATGCTCAATGGGGGACAGATCCGGAGATCTTGATGGCCAGGGTAGTTGACTTACACCTTCTAGAGCACGTTGGGTGGCACGGGATACATGCGGACGTGCATTGTCCTGTTGGAACAGCAAGTTCCCTTGCCGGTCTAGGAATGGTAGAACGATGGGTTCGATGAAGGTTTGGATGTACCGTGCACTATTCAGTGTCCCCTCGACGATCACCAGTGGTGTACGGCCAGTGTAGGAGATCGCTCCCCACACCATGATGCCGGGTGTTAGCCCTGTGTGCCTCGGTCGTATGCAGTCCTGATTGTGGCGCTCACCTGCACGGCGCTAAACACGCATACGACCATCATTGGCACCAAGGCAGAAGCGACTCTCATCGCTGAAGACGACACGTCTCCATTCGTCCCTCCATTCACGCCTGTCGCGACACCACTGGAGGCGGGCTGCACGATGTTGGGGCGTGAGCGGAAGACGGCCTAACGGTGTGCGGGACCGTAGCCCAGCTTCATGGAGACGGTTGCGAATGGTCCTCGCCGATACCCCAGGAGCAACAGTGTCCCTAATTTGCTGGGAAGTGGCGGTGCGGTCCCCTACGGCACTGCGTAGGATCCTACGGTCTTGGCGTGCATCCGTGCGTCGCTGCGGTCCGGTCCCAGGTCGACGGGCACGTGCACCTTCCGCCGACCACTGGCGACAACATCGATGTACTGTGGAGACCTCACGCCCCACGTGTTGAGCAATTCGGCGGTACGTCCACCCGGCCTCCCGCATGCCCACTATACGCCCTCGCTCAAAGTCCGTCAACTGCACATACGGTTCACGTCCACGCTGTCGCGGCATGCTACCAGTGTTAAAGACTGCGATGGAGCTCCGTATGCCACGGCAAACTGGCTGACACTGACGGCGGCGGTGCACAAATGCTGCGCAGCTAGCGCCATTCGACGGCCAACACCGCGGTTCCTAGTGTGTCCGCTGTGCCGTGCGTGTGATCATTGCTTGTACAGTCCTCTCGCAGTGTCCGGAGCAAGTATGGTGGGTCTGACACACCGGTGTCGATGTGTTCTTTTTTCCATTTCCAGGAGTGTATATGGCGCAGTTTCACAAAACGAAAGGCTCAGTTGATAGGACCTCTCCTGTGGCTTCAAGGACTTGTAAGTTCGTACTGGAAGAAAATATTCCAGGTAAATATTGTAGAGTGAGACTAAGACTTGAGTAAGGTACGTAGATTCAGGTGGATGTAGATTTCAGCAGTTATACGGAGGTGAAGAGTCCTGCCCTTTCGTAGAGAGCTGCATCACACCGGCCTATTGACTGGAGACCTCAACACAGAGTGTAATAGAATCAGTATTGAGCAATCACTACGGTAACAACAGCACTGTTCGTGATGAACTCCCAAAAACCTAGGACCACACACACATATAGCTCATGCTTGCCCTCATCTCTGCCATTTCAAGCTTTGAAACCAACATCTTTCTGTCAATAAGCGCTGTGCGAAGTGAAGTCATCAGTGAACGTATTTCTCATTTATAGTTGAAATCAATATAGATTTTAACAGTTGAACGACTTGTTGTATCCGTGTAATTCACGTAAGGGCCTAGCAGTTAACGTAATTTCTCCTAAATTCTCAATATTAGAGCGTTGGTAATTTTTAGATATGGCCAAATGGAAAGATAACGAACAGTCTGAAACATTGTATTGACAGTTCTTCCTTTTTATAAAATACCGAATTTCTCAGTGAATTCCTTTTTTTGGTACATTTTGTGTCAGTTAGCCGTTTCCACAGGAGTAACAATGAAATAACAGTTTGACAGCAAGAATTTATTTTTTTGACAATTCCTTAACAATACATGTGAAATGATCTATCATGCTTCTGTAAAGAAAGGTCATCATTTTTTATCGGGAATGTCCGGTTCTTGCCCAAAATAAGCTTTCATGGTTTGTGACTATTACTTAATACAATAAAGTTACCGAAAAAGTGTCAAGATAAGAACCATTACACAAGGTGTCCAAGCAGAAATGGTTAATACTCAGGGATGTGACAGGAATGCTCATTTGAAGCAAAAATCTTCACATGGACAATGAGGAATAGGAGTCAGAATTGAACTCTGTGGGACTTATACCTAGGATATCTCCTCAGTACAATTAATCGATCACTTTATGCCGTTATGCAGGGTGTCCCACTCAAACTTTAACTGAATTCAAGGACCTGGGAGAGAAAAACCACAGTAGATACGACAGTGAAAAATGCACCACATTGTAGAGCATCTCAAAGACTTTATATTCCCGCGTCAGAAGTGCTAAATATCGTCGCCAGAGTGCAGCATGCTCGCATGAAGTGAAAATGGCTACTCAACAGCAGCGCGCGCAAGCAGTAGTGTGGTTTGCAGAAACAAAATCGCCGATTACTGTGCAAAGAAATTTTCGTCGAGTGTATAAATGTGATCCACCTGATGTGAAAACAACTAAGGCATGGTATAGGAAGTTTCCGGCAACAGGAAGTGTTCTGAAACATTCTGATGGTGCACATTACGGAGTTTCAGAAGACATAGTGGAGGACAACAGACAAACGTTTCTCAGAAGCCCACGTAAGTCAATTCGTCAAGCTTCTAGGCAACTTGATGTACCTCGATCAACATTGCCACATCGTGTAGTTCACGAGATCTTCGTATGTGTGCTGACAAAGTCCAAATTCTACAACATTTGACGCTGAACGACAAACCACGCTGACAACAATTTGCTGCAGATATGCTGCAATACACTGATATGGATGCCACCTTCCTGGAAAGGTGTTTATTCTCAGATGTGACAACCTTTCATCTATCAGGATGGGTTTACAGGTATACTGTCCGGATTTGAGGTCTGCATAATCCGCACGTTGTTATTGAACATGTTCATGATAGCCCTAAACTAAGTATCTGGTGCGGACTAATGCACGACAGCATTGTTGGACCATTCTTCCTTGTAGAACAAACAGTGAACAGGTCAGTATATCTGGACATGTTGGCGTAGTTTGTGTACACTCAGATACAAGACTTGCAACCCAACATCATTTTCGTCCGACGCATTGGTCAACGGCTGTTCGCAAGTTCCTGGATAGGAAAATTCCCCGTCCTTGGTTCAGACGCAGAGGACCCATTGCCTGGCCACCACGTTCACCCGACATTACACCACTTGATTTTTTCATGTGGGGATTCGTGAAGGACCGTGTGTATGCGACCAAGGTGGACAATATTCCTGTGTTGCGACATCGTATCACTAAAGCGATTGCAACAATAACAGAGGAAATTTTACAAAGAACTTGGCAAGAAATTGAATATAGTCTCGATATTCTTGGGGGTTCTAATGGTTCACATGTAGAGGTGTATTGATGATAGATAAATAAATTCTTTGAGATGCTCTACAATGTGGTGCATTTTTCATTGTCGTATCTACTGTGTTTTTTTTCCTGCGTTCTGAGTGGGACACCTTGTTTGTTTATTGTGTTGACTGAAGGCTGTGGTGTACGAATACGAGAGATAAATTGCTTGGTCGGACCGTGGAAGCTGCTGCCTTCATTAGGGAACGTGCAGAGGCAAGCAACACAGCATGCTCTCCCAAGAGAGCACATACGCACTGAAGTTGACGGCGTGATATGCTAACATTTATCCTGAACTGTTCAACAGTTGTAACGAGACGTGTACGATAATGCTTATAGGCGAACGCGTTAAAAATAGTTATTTATCAATCGATACTTTATAAGATGCATGTTATAATGTTTACTAATCGTTGTACATCTGTACATGTGTAAGCCTAACACTGTATTGAATAGAACAGAAAATAAATAACGGTTTACATTAAATATATTCCATAACGGAAACCATTCTGTACAGGGAATATATCCATATGGAGTTTATTGCTTCAGATTGTCATTCCCGTCATTCCATTGAGTACTGGCCATTCCTCTCGAGACACCCTGTATGTTAGGAAACGTTGATTATGGAAATGAGGTCGATATTAAAATTCTGCTGTCTCAAAACCTTCGTCATTCATAGAATTTTAGATCTGAGGACGAACTTGCATCATAACATCAAACACCTGTAAGTAGCTCTGAAAGGACTTGGAAAAGCATTTGCTGCAATGTTTTGTGTAATTACTTGCCTTAAAATTCTACCACTTCAAAGCAATGATCCGAAGAGTCCTCTGTACTACTTCAGTGGGAAAACTGTAAGAGTATTGAGATTACACAATTACTGCAATTAAGTTTTCATAAATTTCCGCATGTATTTTACGATGTATGAGAAGCTCATTATCAAGACGTACCAAAGCTGAAAAATGAGATAATACGTGGCAACACTACTTAGAACGATTACCTATGTAATAAGAACTTTTATGTATGTCAATACACATAATATCCGTTACACATTTCCCTTTAGTTTTGTTGTTCATGGCGAATATTGCTGTATCCAGTTTTACTTCGTTTCTAAGAAGTACCAAATACCTCCAGCCAATCGTTGCTCTTCTCGGTAATGACGTCAGACACAACACGGCCTGCATTTGTTTACACGACATTGTATGTTGTAGCTTGTCTGGCATTTTTTATGGTAATTATGAGTTTTTAATTAAATTAAGCAGTCTAATATATCAGATGAATACTGTGAATCACCAACAGAAACTCCAGAACAACAGTGCCAAAAAATTCTCTGCCAGAAGATACCAAATCAGTTTTTACCTATGCGATAACAATTAAACAAATACACATTTAACAGAGATACTTGGCGTAATATGTCTCAACATCTGCCTGAATATAACAACAAAGCTACAAAACAATCTGATGTTACTGTGGTTGTTAAACTTTTTTGTCTCTTCTGTTAAATTAGATTTAATGGATTTTGTACGTTTTGGAAATGAGCTTCTGCAACAAATGATGATGCCCAAGATGTTTTAGCTGCTGTCGCGGCTAATCCGCACATCAGTAGTAGACAAATTGCGCGAAATCGGGAATCTAAAAAACGTCGGTGTTGAGAATGCTACATCAACATCGATTGCACCCGTACCATATTTCTATGCACCAGGAATTGCATGACGACGACTTTGAATGTTGTGTACAGTTCTGCCGCTGGGCACAAGAGAAATAACGGGACGATGACAGATTTTTTGCACGCGTTCTACTTAGCGACAAAGCATCATTCACCAACAGCGGTAACGTAAACCGGCATAATATGCACAATTGGGCAACGGAAAATCCACGATGGCTGCGACAAGAGGAACATCAGCGACTTCGCAGGGTTAATATATGGTGCGACATTATGGGAGGAAGGATAATTGGCCCCCATTCTATCGATGGCAATCTAAATGGTGCAATGCATGCTGATTTCCTACGTAATGTTCTACCGATGTCACTACAAGATGTTTCACTGCATGACAGAATGGCGATGTACTTCCAACATGATGGATGTCCGTCACATAGCTCGCTTGCGGTTGAAGCGGTAGTGAATAGCATATTTCATGAGAGGTGGATTGGTCGTCGAAGCACCATACCATTTCCCGCACGTTCACCGGATCTGACTTCCCCGGATTTCTTTCTGTAGGGAAAGTTGAAGGATATTTGCTATCGTGATCCACCGACAGCGCCTGACAACATGCGTCAGCGCATTGTCAAAGAATGTGCGAACATTACGGAAGGCGAACTACCCGCTGTTGAGAGGAATGTCGTTACACGTATTGCCAAATGCATTGAGGTTGACGGACATCATTTGAGCATTTATTGCATTAATGCGGTATTTACAGGTAATCACGCTGTAACAGCATGCGTTCTCAGAAATGATAAGTTCACAAGGGTACATGTATCACATTGGAACAACCGAAATAAAATGTTCAAACATACATACGTTGTGTATTTTAATTTAAAAAACCTACCTGTTACCAACTGTTCGCCTAAAATTGTGAGCCAATCTTTGTGACTATTACAGCGCCATCTATCACAAAGCGAAAAAAGTGCTCCAACTAACACATTCATATTTCCATACGTACTACGTGAATATGTAATAAAAAATGGGGGTTCCTATTTAAAAAAAACGCAGTTGATATCCGTTTGACCTTTGGCAGCGCCATCTAACGGGCCAACCATAGCGCCATCTAGTTTGCCCCTTCAAGCTAGACAAGTTTCGTCTTTGTAGTTTTTTTCGTTTGACGCTTATTTTGTGAGATATTTGGCCCTGTCACGATGAATGGACCACCCTGTATATAATCCTGATCATTCAGTTCGAAGTATTTAGTGACAAATAAACACTCTCAGATTCGCATCTGCTTGGTAACAATGTCACTCCTTATTTTCAGCCTATAAATTCACCATGTTTATCACGAAAAATGTGTTCGCAATATTTTTGTATTTTTAAAACAGTTTGACCTAGAGAAAGAAGTCCTACCTCCTTTCACATACAGAGGTTACCAGGACGAATGATGAGTAATCAATGACAAGAATAATAATTTGGGGCAAAAACTTCATATGGCCACGTGCCTATTCCAAATGGTTTCTGAGACAAAACACCCGTAACGTTCGTTGTTAATTATTTTTGTATTATACAATACGTTATCAGAGCTACACATGTTCTACAGCTACTAAAAATTATAACATGCCTTTTACAAAGTATCAACTGAAACATGCATACTTTTAACACATTCATCTCTGAGCATTATCGTATTGTTCACGTTCCAGCTGTTGTACAGCGCGCAGTAAATGTCTGAGTATTCTACAGTAATCTTGAATGGATTTGTGCTCTCTTGAGATATCATCTTGTATTGTTTGTCTGAGTGTCCTGCACGTTCCCTAACCGGGGCAGCAGCGTCCATAATGTGCTGAAACAGTTCATCTCCCATATTCGCCTTTCGTTTGTAAACATCATATTTCATCCCACCCCTTAAACAGAGATCTAATGACGAACTTTGTGGCGATATTGGTGGTCAGTTCATTGTAGTGGGGAGAAATCATAGAGTCCCACAGGCAAGGGCGGGCTAAGACCCAAGCGACACAAACTGACTGGAGCGCCAAGCTACACTCCTGGAAATTGAAATAAGAACACCGTGAATTCATTGTCCCAGGAAGGGGAAACTTTATTGACACATTCCTGGGGTCAGATACATCACATGATCACATTGACAGAACCACAGGCACATAGACACAGGCAACAGAGCATGCACAATGTCGGCACTAGTACAGTGTATATCCACCTTTCGCAGCAATGCAGGCTGCTATTCTCCCATGGAGACGATCGTAGAGATGCTGGATGTAGTCCTGTGGAACGGCTTGCCATGCCATTTCCACCTGGCGCCTCAGTTGGACCAGCGTTCGTGCTGGACGTGCAGACCGCGTGAGACGACGCTTCATCCAGTCCCAAACATGCTCAATGGGGGACAGATCCGGAGATCTTGCTGGCCAGAGTAGTTGACTTACACCTTCTAGAGCACGTTGGGTGGCACGGGATACATGCGGACGTGCATTGTCCTGTTGGAACAGCAAGTTCCCTTGCCGGTCGAGGAATGGTAGAACGATGGGTTCGATGACGGTTTGGATGTACCGTGCACTATTCAGTGTCCCCTCGACGATCACCAGTGGTGTACGGCCAGTGTAGGAGATCACTCCCCACACCATGATGCCGGGTGTTGGCCCTGTGTGCCTCGGTCGTATGCAGTCCTGATTGTGGCGCTCACCTGCACGGCGCTAAACACGCATACGACCATCATTGGCACCAAGGCAGAAGCGACTCTCATCGCTGAAGACGACACGTCTCCATTCGTCCCTCCATTCACGCCTGTCGCGACACCACTGGAGGCGGGCTGCACGATGTTGGGGCGTGAGCGGAAGACGGCCTAACGGTGTGCGGAACCGTAGCCCAGCTTCATGGAGACGGTTGCGAATGGTCCTCGCCGATACCCCAGGAGCAACAGTTCCCTAATGT